>NC_137825.1:48002343-48064348 GCF_963921795.1 Nannobrachium achirus
AAGGGGTAAAGAAAAAAAAAGAAAAAAACGGGCCATTCGACTAATATTCGACTATCAACACAATGACTAAAATCATAGTCGACTATACAAATCCTTAGTCGGGGACAGCCCTAGTTTGTAAGGGTAGCCAGGGGCGTCAATTGGGTATGGCAGGGGTATGCAGCTGCCATACCCTGGGTTCAGGAGGGAAAATAAAAGTTACTTTTAAATATAAATCCATGAATGTCTCTTTGTCTATCTGCACTGGTTATTATGTTGTTAAATTACAGTAAAATAACTACAAATGCAAATTTTAACAAAATGGTCACTTTAACAAGGTATTATAATTATATTCTCCAGACTTGTATTCCTCCCATCTTGACAAAATGGTGGCACGTTTACTAACATGCTAAGTTTAGCTGCACTTGAACAACTGTTCCAGGCTGCCATATCCAGCCCAAGAAACCGTAGAAACCTGGGTAAAAAACTGAAAATACTAGTTTTTTTCAGACATTGTGAAAATAGCCGATCTACATGCTCACAACGCCTCGCAGCGCGAGGCGTTGTGAGCATGTAGATCTCCATACCCAAGAGCAGTTAGATCTCCATACCCAAGAGCATGTAGATCTCCATACCCAATTGACGCCTCCTCTCCTCTCCTCTCCTCTCCTCTCCTCTCCTCTCCTCTCCTCTCCTCATTGCACCCCACCGTTGTGGCCCCACATGTACGCACTGTGGATACCAGAAAATCCGTCCCAGCCTGTGTGATGTCATCAACACGGGGCGGCCGGGGACTGAAAACTGCCCGCCGCCGGGGGCTCTCTGGCTCTGTTTGGCCTGGTGTACAATGTACATGGCAACTGGCGAAAGTCCTTGAAGCGTGGGGCGAGAGGCAATGAAGAAGAAGAAGAAGAGAGAGAGAAAAGGGGAGAAAAAGCCAGCAGGGCCTGGGGTATAGCAGGGGCGTCACAGGGGGCCAGGGGTAAGTGGGACTGAGTTACAGTACTAGGGCCCAAGGTTGAGGGGCCTTAATTATCTTATACTTTAGCTATTGAAAAATCGCAGAAATACAAGCTCGAGCTTATACAAGCTTGTAGATCTGCTATTT
This sequence comes from Nannobrachium achirus, assembly GCF_963921795.1. Lineage (NCBI taxonomy): Eukaryota > Metazoa > Chordata > Actinopteri > Myctophiformes > Myctophidae > Nannobrachium > Nannobrachium achirus. The sequence continues at coordinate 48,003,431 of NC_137825.1, forward strand.
TTGAAAAGTCGTGAAAATGTGTGCAAATCTTTGAATATATACATGTATTTTTAAGCGAACATTTGTACCTCAAATTTTGCTTCTGGTGGGGTCCCTGGAACTACATATTATGAGATGGGGGTCCGTGGCCAAATACATATCATTTTGGGGGTCCTTCACATGAAAAGGTTTGAGCACCACCGACATGGAAACATAGGTTTTTTTCAAATGAACATAGAAGGATTTGAAATATTCAAAGATATTTCACACATTTTTTTCAAGATTTTTCACAAAATAGCAGATCTACAAGATCGGTGCCGCGCTGTGAGCTTGTATATCTGCTATTTTTTTCAATAGTCAAAGCACAAAATAACGTGTACTAATGCGTTCCCAGTCTAAATGGGTTAACCCTCTAAGGCCCAAAAATAGAAATACTTGAAAAGAAATTGAAAAAATCAGATGGTGTTGTAGGAGTCTTAATCAGAGGAAAATGTAATGTTTAAAAAAAAAATCTTTTTGTAAGGTTTTATAGCCATAAATCATAAATCATAAATAATGCTCTAATTTACATATGGGGGATATTTTTCACAATAATAACATATGTACATGTTCTAGACATTCTAATGATCACCAAAAAAAATAGTACAGGCATTTTACTTATGTTTTTTGTGAGGAATAGCTTCCATGAAAAAGTGAGATGTTGTTCGTCAAAACTCTGGAATGTCAGCGGGTGTGGCGGGTGTGAATGTCAGCCCCTGTGGGGGGTATGTATATGCAAATATTGTGGCCAATGGCATTGTAATACTAAACAATAGAATCCAATGGTGATGTTTAGGTGGTAGGGGGAGCTAAAATAACATTATTTAAACCTTTTTTTGGATAAAATACAAACGTTGTAATATTACAACAGTGGGCTCTAGAGGGTTAATCCCCCTCTCCCTATACAAAGAACATTCATGGGGGGCCCGCAGTGAATACTTGTACCCAGGGCCCAGAATTTGGTGTGACGCCCCTGGGGTATAGAGTGGCGTTTTGGAGTACGTGGAAAGAGTGAGCAGGGGTTGAGAGAGAAAGGGAGGGGGACTGAGGGGCTGTTTAGCTTCAGCAGACAGTATAAGTCGGCTCGGATACGATACGACATTATATTCCATCACACACAAAAAAAGAAAAGAAAAGGTTCTAACTCTTCTTAAAGGATGAATTGCTGACATGGAAATATAAAGGCCATTTATTGAAGAAACGTTAAGTATGTCAGCACATTGTGTCAGACTGTATCGTCTAGCTGGCGGGCGAATAACAAAAAATGTCATTTTCTCTCTATCTTTAGCCAAAATGTTTGGCTCTCTGTAGCCAAAAATAGCCGATCTACAAGCTCACAACGCCTCGCGCTGCGAGGCGTTGTGAGCTTGTAGATCGGCTATTTTCGGCAAATAGGCTTGGCGTAGAGGGGGAAAAAGAGCAGACTAAGTACAGAGTAAAAGGTCAAGCTTATTAGGTAATGACGGCTCAAGTGGTTAAATATCTGAAAACAAATGCTGTCAAACTATGAAACTATATGGAATCTATGAAGAGGTTGTGGGGGTCCCTGCTTCGTCTCTCTCTCAACTAAGGGGTCCTTGGCCTGAAAACGTTGAAGACCCCTGGTGTAAAGTAACTAAGTACTTTTACTTAAAGAGGTGGTGCCATAGTTTTGTACTTTTTTCTGGTTTTCATGTGTCTAGGAGGTTGACAGTACTTCATTAGACCCCCTGGTGTGGTTGTTATGAGCAAGTTTTATAGAGGGGAAAATCATGGCACCCCATCTTTAAAGAGGCGGTGCCATAGTTTTGTACTTTTTCTGTTTTCATGTGTCTATGAGGTTGACAATATTACATCAGACCCCCTGGTGTGGTTGTTATGAGCAATTATGTAGCCTATTCCCTTTGTATTTGGGGTTTCTTCCTGGAGGCTGACACCTTGTGGGTCAAAAGTGCCGATCCAAAAACACAGATAGAGTGACATCATATAATCATCCCCTCCCCTTTTACCATTCACCCAACACTGGTGGGTGTGGCTAACTTCAGCTGTTGATTTGTACTTAGTTGCACACTGAAGATCCTATCGTCGCGTGTTGCGACTTTGTCGATTATTTTCGGCGCGCGACGTGGCTGCACAAATACCACATTTTCCCTCTCTTTGACCTGAAAGTTTCTCTCTATCTCTCTCCTTTCCTCGCACTCTTTCTCGCTCAGACACAAATGCAGACACATGCACACACACATACATACGCACACACACACACACACACACACACACACACACACACACACACACACACGCACGCACACACAAACTCACACACACGCTCCCATCTGAGAACGATTACAGGGCTGCTCCTGTGAATAAATTAGTCTAATCAAGGTCTCTCTTCCCTGACATCCGCACACAAATCCCTCACTCCGACTCCGTCTGTCCGCAGGAGAGGAGAGAGGAGCGCGCGTTTGCCAACGAGTGTGAGGCCTTCAGCTAGATGCAGAATAGACTCACATTTAGAGTAAACATTTTTTTTTACTCAAATCTTTGCCTCGGGGGGTCCCTGCAACAAAACATTTTGCGATGGGGGTCCGTCCGTGGAGCAAAATATTTTGCAATGGGGGTCCGTCCGTGGAGCAAAATGTTTTGCGATGGGGGTCCGTCCGTGGAGCAAAACATTTTGAGATGGGGGTCCGCGGCCAAATACATTCTGGCGGTGCTTTAACCACTGATATAGGCCGATTCTATACATGTCTTCTAACAGTTTTCTGAAGAAAAAAAAATCGTCGTTGTCGGGTGAAAACCTTGCATGTCGTTTTGCATTTTCCATTTTAAAAATGATTTGAACTAGTGAAAACAGCCGATCTACAAACACACAACGCCTCGCACCGCGAGGCGTTGTGTGCTTGTAGATCTGCTGTTTTCACTACTTGTGTGCGACGGCCTTGTACGATGAAACAGGGCTTTGCCTTGTGAAAGAACATGCAAATTTGAAACTTGGAGATACGAGGTTTACACCCGACAACGACAATATATATGTTGCTTGCTATCAGTGGTTCTCAAACTTCAAGCGTCATGTCAAGGACCCCCCCCCCCCCCCCCACCCCCCCCACCCCAAATGTATTTGGCCGCAGACCCCCATTGCTGTTCCGGGGGACCCCCAGAAGCAAAGATTAAATAATGTTCACTCTAAATGTGGGTCTATATTCTGCATCTAGCTTAAGGCCTCTGCAGACTTTGTTGGCAAACGCCAGGTCACAGAGCTCGCTGCCCCCCCCCCCCCCCTCTGTCCCACCACCCCTCCTTCCTGCCTCTGACACTGTCTGCAACCAGGGACAGACAGACAGACAGACAGACAGACAGACAGACAGACAGAGACAGAGAGATGAAAGGATATGATGGCTAATATGCCGTAGGATGAGCTAATACGGTTGGGTCTTTTCGAGAACACACACTCACACACACATGCGTGAGCACACACTTGCGCGCGTGCACGCACACACACACACACACACACGCACACGTTATGGATGAGTTGCTTGTATGTGGTCATTGCTACTTCAGGTTAATAATGACTTCCAGATGAGAGAGAGCGGAGGGATGTTCGCGTGCGTGCGCGTGTATGTGTGTGTGTGCGCGCGTGCGTCGCTCGTGCATGTGTGTGTGGCACTATGCTTCTGTGTGTGTATATATGCCTCACATGCACGTGCAGGGCTGCCACACTCATTACATTGTAGTTGACGGCCGATTCATTGTCAAACTAACTAATAATTGCGATTAATGATTTAATGCTGTTTTGTCCATTGAACATTGGAACACATAAACGGAAATGGGATTTCCGTTTGCCTTTTAGGCTTTGTGAACAAAGCTTGCACTGGGTAGATGTAACAAACCAGTAGGATGCCTAAGGGCGATAAGCGAGGTCGCACCATGTCTTGGCCATCTGGCCATGTGATGTATAAAAGTAAGACGCCTCAGGGCGACATGCGATTCTTGGCCATCTGGCCAGTGACGTATATCGGACCAGTTACCCATATATGGAGACCCCTGCATGATAGTCAACAATGTTAAGTCAAAAAAATGCCCATAGATGGGCATTACCAAATATGGGCATTCCCAGATATGTCCTTAATGTTGATGACATTGGGACAGGGATCTCCATATATGGGCCTAAAACGTATGTTATTTGTAGAGCCAAGCAGGGCCTTGGCGAATTAGGGCCTGGGTTTGATGCCTGGGGATCTCCATTTATGGGCATAAGGGGGGTACCCTAACAGGGCATCATCTATCATTTTTTGCCAATACTTTCCATTTTGAATTCCAGACTTTAACTAACAGAGTATTTCCATATTGTAGTATTGATACTTTTACTTAAGTAAAAAATGCGAGTTCTTCTCACCACTGCATATGGGACCGAAACAACACATATGCCCCGAGCCGGATGTCCAGGATCCGACAGATCCGACCGATATTGCACGATATGCCCATGTATGGGCATATCATTTGGTACATAGCGTTTGTTATATGCGATGTACTGTGCCATAGAACTCTGTAGTCAGGGGATATCTTCAGAAATAGTGTCAAATCCTGGAATAAATTCGTTACCAAAAAATGGCTTCACAAATGTGTTTGTAAAGGTCTCTAGTAACACATCTCACAAAGACTGAAATTCAGTTTCCCTAGGAGAATCCGTGACAGCTGCTGAAAGTTGGGGTCCCATTAAATTAACTATACAGGGGGGAAAAAAAATATATGCTTTAAGTAGCATGTGAGGGGTCAAACTAGGGGTTTTTCATGATTCTGAATCCATTGCAAGCATTTGTTTAGCACATTCCTTGGGCTAAAAACAGCCAGACAAAACTTAGTTTAGTGATGAGTCATCACTTTTCACAGTCTTGTGGGAGCCGCCTTTACCCCAAAGAATGTTTTTTGTATAGTTAAGTTAAAGGGACCCCAACTTTCAGCAGCTGTAACGGATTCTCCTAGGGAAACTGAATGTCAGTCTTTGTGATATGTGTTACTAGACACATTTACAAACACATTGGTGAAGAAAGTAAGACATGGTTCTTCAACAGGGGGTCCGGGACCCCTAGGCGGTCCTCAGAGTTACTACAGGGGGTCCTCCAAATCTTTGAGTGAGCTTATAGATCGGCTATTTTTGGCAAAGAGCTTCGGTGTAGAGGGGAAAAAGAGCAGACTAAGTACATAGTGAAAGGTAAAGTTTATTAAGTATTGACGGTTCAAGTGGTTAAATATCTGAAAACACACATTGACATGAATCCAAAATAAACTGACGATTGTGCTGTCAAACAATAAAACTATATGGAATCTATGAACAGGTTGTGGGGGTCCCTGCTTCATCTCTCTCTCAACTAAGGGGTCCTTGGCCTGAAAACGTTGAAGACCCCTGTTTTAAGAGATCCCCTGACTACTGTCACTCTTACCGCTATAGATGTTCAGCTAATAAACTTGGGAGTTATTAAATCCTCGCTGTTAACTCGCAGAATGGGTCCCTCATGACACTTACATTAAAGTAACACTGAGTATTGGACCGCGTACAGGCCTTATAAATAACTTCCTTCAAAACGCACGCACAAGTCGCACATGCTTGCGCAGGAACCATATTTATTTATTGGCGTACGTCTATTAATGCCAATAACTGCACAGGCTCTTCGGGAAACTGTAAAAACAACTTTGACTCCGTGTGTCGGCTGATCTGTTGAACGGGAGTTCTCACCAAACGGAAATATATTCAGTTGATATTTTGTTTAGTTTTTTTTTTTTTTGTGCCAGAGAAGGGGAGCGCAAGCTGACGCGCAGTTATGATGAGTACCGCGAGCCAGAATCGTTCCATCACTGCACCTAACACACACACGTGTACACACACACACACACACACACACACACACACACACACACACACACACACACACACACACACACACACACACACACCACACACACACACACACACACACACGCACACATCTCTATGTTTGGTTAAGCAAGAGAAGCCTGTTGCTACGAAACCATGCGAGCGCAGGCACTTACTCAATTCAAATGCGCGGTGCACAGTGACAATGCTGACAGCCTTTTATTGGGGGGGGTGGGGATTTGACACACACCACACACACACACACACACACACACACACACAACCTAACACTTCTGCAGAAAAGCCAAACAAAGAAAGTGTATCTGCCCTTGATGTGGCTGATGTGGCTCGAGAGCAAAACAAGACGAATCGTCACTGTCGGGCAGAAACCTTGTATCTCCAAGTTTCAAATGTGTATGTTTTTTTTTTGTCAATTATAGCCACTTCATCATACAAAAGTGTCGCACAAAAGTAGTGAAAATAGCCGATCTACAAGCACACGTGTGCTTGTAGATCGGCTATTTTCACAACCAAATGCAGCGACAGGACAGTACAGTTGCAGTACTGTACATTGCCGTTTCAATTCAAAGTAAGAAAAGAAAACGAATCGTCTTTTATTTGAGTACTGTATATTGGGACTTTGTTGTACTGAATAGTGCAGAGGTGTCAAGGTGAACTGTTCCAGGGGCTTCTCATTCCAGAAAGAAGGCATACACACATGTATGGGTACACGTGCACACACAATGAGGGTGCGCTGGCATAAAGGAGAAACAACTTTCCAACCGTGGTCCAAAGCAGCATTTTATTCCATTTTCCATCGCATGTCCTACCCGACCACGGCTCCATACAGGACCGCGTCATTCAATCATTAATCCTTTTTTGTTATCTCGCTCGAAAATCCATTTTCACTACGTGCCAGTATCATGTAGACTCTATCCATCGTCTGTTTACATGCAGAGCCACCATTATTGCCGAAAGATTTGCCATAAATTGAAATCTTGTCTCTCGCGGCACTTCCGTGAGCGGGCTCCGGAAGTTCGCGGAACTCCCGGAGCCCGCTCGCTTGCATTACGACGGAAGTGCTACGGGACGAGATTTCACTTTACGTCCGTGGTCGGAAAGGACATGCAAACACAAATTTAATAAATGGCTGCTTTGGACCAAACAACTGCTGGATCACCCTGGAAGCTTCTAAAACATACTTTTAACTCTTACTGTGCCAATCCCGAACTAGTTCGGCTTTATTTGTCCTTATCAGGGTGCCGATCCCGAACTAGTTCGGCTTTTTTTTTTTTTTTTTTTTTCGAGCCGCGCCGCCGGCCGCCATCTGTTTACACGGCCCGCGAGAGCGTCGCGCCGCCGATATTTACCATCCACTCCAATGCAATCCAGGATCTTTAGAGCTCATTTTCTCTGTTCCATGCATATCCATGAGGTGTGCAAGGTTTAATCATGGCTAAATCGACGAAAATAGGGCTTCTAAAATGCTTGGTAGCCAATAGCTAACTTCAAGCTAACTTCATCCTGTTCCTGTACATGAACAAAGGAAAGTGTTCAGGCGAGTCATGGCTGCACAGGGCTTGTGCATATGAGAGAGTGTTTTTTACTGGTGATTCAGTCAGAGTGTATGAAAGGGTGCGCTCGTTTTATTGTCCACGACATTGCAAGCGGCGCGAAGGCCAGCGGACCTTGGTCCTGCTCTTCGCCCCCGAGCGCCGCAGGCGCGAGTGGCCGCGAAGAGCGGGCCAGGGCCGCGCGGCCGGCGGAGCGCCGCGCGAGTTACGAAGCCGTGGTGAATGCAATCGTTATATTTATGCCCAGGCCGTAAGGCCTGGGCAAGCCCACGATAAACGCCCGCGCAGTCCGGTGCGCATTTCCGAACGCACCCTTTCCCCACACTCGGACTGAAACACCAGTAAAAAACACCATCCCTTGTGCATATACCAGCACTTGTCTATGTAGCATTCTATGGCCATTGGGCGCCCTCTAGTGGTGAAAAGGTGGCACAGAATGTGTTAAAGGTAGGAAGGTAGTTTTTCACCGAAATCCTCCTTTACAACAAGGGTTCATATTTTAGATTGAAATTAGAGAAAGGATGAGTGTTAAAATGTTTTCATGTACTTCTTGCTATTGTTTTAGCGATTTTAGTATTTTGAATTCAATGGGTTGGGGCATGCGTACAAGTGGCTAAATATGATTTTTTTAGACTAAATAAGCCAATTTCTTTGTTACTATTTACACCAGACCCCATAAGTCACATCTGCCCATGAAAGATTGCGGTGCATCTTGGGGATGGGCTTATTGTGTCTAAAAATACATATTTAGCCACTTGTATGCATGCTCCCAACATGGGGGCATGCATGCAAATCAAAATAGTTAAAAACACTAAAACGATGGAAAGAACAGAAGTAAATGAAAACATTTTAACACTCATCTTTTCTTTTCTCTAATGACTAAGGATGGGACGATATGAAAATGTCATATCGCGATTATTATGACTAAAGAAATTGCGATTTATGATATTATCGCGATAATCAAAAATTCATTATCCTGGGGTGGAACATTTGCCAAAAAATAGCCGATCTACAAGCTCACAACGCGTCGCTTTTTGTTGTGAGCTTGTAGATCGGCTATGTTTTGGCAAAGACATTTGATAGAGAGTGAAAAAAGACTGTATCAAAATACAAAAGTACCTTTTACCAGTTATAGAGGGTTGAAGTGGTACCGGATATGCAGCCCGGCAAGTAAAAGGTGAATTGATCCCAGTGCATGTGGGAGGACGATATCACGATAAATCTAAATCTCCACGATACGATTATCGTGAGTGTCTTTTATCACGATAAACGATAATATCGCGTATCATCCCATCCCTACTAGTAATGACTAACTAAAATATGAACCTTTGTTGTAATAAACCAAAGTTGTCCTTTTAAAATGGTCAACATGACACTTGGCGGAGGCACTTGCAGTCACACACATTCCTCTCCTACCAACAACGCAGAGAGCTACCGTTATATTTGACCTTCAGTACAGGGACGTTTAATTGATAATTTTTTAGACAAACCGAACCACCTTTATGTCCTCCCTCGAGAGCCATTAGGTGTGAAATTACTCCGGGGGTTGGAAGCAGGGAACTGGGGGGCATGATTTCATTAATTTGAGCAATTAATTAGTGAAATGGCCAAGTGTCTGGGTATTCATCATAACTAATCAGGGGCGTCAATCGGGTATGGCAGGGGTATGCAGCTGCCATACCCAGGGTATGGTCCAGGGGGGAAAATAAAAGTTGCTTTTAAATATAAATCCACGAATGTCTCTTTGTCTATCTGTGCTGGTTATTATGTTGTTAAATGACAGTGAAATAACTACAAATGCAAGAGAGACAGCCGCTGGCCGCCGCGTCCACGTCCATGGACGCGTCCACGGACGCGTCCATGGACGCAGCCGCGAAAAAAACGGACGTGGACGCAAGGTCGCGTCCGCGGACGCAAACGGCCGGCCGGCCCGGCTGTGGACGCGGCCGTGGACGCGGCCGTGGACGCAGACGGCCGGGGACGCGGCCGTGGACGAGGCTGTGGACGAGGCCGCGGCCGTGGACGCAAACGGCCGGCCGTGGACGCGTCCATGGACGAGGCCGCGAAAAAAAGGCTGGAAAAAAAAAAAAAAAAGTGTCTATTGTATGTATTTTTTGATGGAGAATTCAAATATGACCTTCTTTTTTGTATAGGACAACTCTAACCTGCATCAATTGGTATTTTATAATTGCCAATTGTACCCTATCCATCTAAAAAAACAAATTGGATGTCTATTGTATGTATTTTTTGATGGAGAATTCAAATATTACCTTCTTTTTGGGATAGGACAACTCTAACCTGCATCAATTGGTATTTTATAATTGCCAATTGTACCCTATCCATCTCAAAAACAAATTGGATGTCTATTGTATGTATTTTTTGATGGGGAATTCAAATGTTACCTTCTTTTTTAGATAGGACAACTCTAACCTGCATCAAGTGGTGCATCAACCTACTATCTATCTATCTATCTATCTATCTATCTATCTATCTATCTATCTATCTATCTATCTATCTATACTTCACCTTTAGTCCAGAAGAGAGTTCAGCCTCAGGAACTTGCACACATGGAACTGTGTCATGACTGTGTCATGGAGCTAAAACAGAGCTATGTTAAATACTCACAATGACTCTGATGGACCAATCAGGGTGGTGGTGGGGGGAGGGATCAACAATAGACAGAAACTGGATAATGCTTTGTTAACTGTCCCACCTAAGTCCCTGCTAGTCTGAACAAACATCACCTTCCCTCTCATAACACTACTACTACTACTACTAGTACTACTACTACTACTACTACATTTATATAAAGCTGCTCTTGCATTTGAATTCAAGTCTGACACAAGTTAAGGTTAACTTAGGTAGTAGTTCATTTTGCTGGCTTTTAGGGACTGTGTGTGAGTGTGTAGGCCCACAAATTATTATAATTGTCATTAAGTGACTCAAAGGGAGACATCTAATTGGTGTTTATTATTCTAATATGAACTGTGGGAAGATTATATATTTTTTTATTTTGCACTTAAAGTGTTGTGATATTATTCCTGAAGGAAGAGGGGTATTTTCACAGTCCAGGCTTTGAACCTAAATGCTGTTTACATTTTCTATAAATATTTATTTATATATAAAACTCAGTTATGTGGAGTTATTGTGTGCCTTTTCTTGTAGCTAAAGAGTCCATTTGTTCACTAGACATTAAGCCAAGGTTACTATTTTGAGTTGAAGCTAGGTGTTTTATTACTTTGTGGTTTAACATTATTTAATAGGCAAATTCATTGTTATGGTTACTTTAGAAGACTGCTTTTGCATTCATGAGTTAAAAAGAGAGCCAAGCTAATTCAAAGAGTTAAGTTAAAGGAACACAAAACATGGCCAACATACTCTTATCTTTCACAGAACAGACAATTATCATTTATTTTATCTATTTGAGACTATGTAGCTGCTCTTGGGGAAATAGAGCATTAATTTGGGGTGATATATTTATCAGCCTATTCAATTGATAATGACCAATGGGTGCCAGTTTCTAAGTAGTTAAGCATATTAACACAACAATATAAGTGGCCTAGACATGGATATTGCCCACTCAACTCGTAATCTACAGAAATGTCCACCACATCACACAGTATAAAAACTTGGTTCTCCCCATATAAAGGCATGTAGGTAACAGTAACATGATATTATGTCATGAATGATAAAAGTAATGTTCAAACACTTTGATGTGTGTGAGTTACTTAAATGCTGATCAATGTGTGAATCTGGCTCTTATCATGTGGGTGTTTTCTCTCCCTGTCCTGTGCTGTCCTCAGTTAAACCAAGACAGTGCTGTTGTGACCAATGTGGAAAAAGCTTCAACTCAATTTATTATCTCAAAGTAGACCAGAAAATACACACCGGAGAGAAGCCATTCAGCTGTGAACAATGTGGGAAGTATTTTGCTCGGTCTGGACAATTAAAAGATCATAAGCGTTCACATACTAGAGAGAAACCTTATTGTTGTGACCAGTGTGGGAAAGGATTTGTTCAAAAGGGGATTTTAAAAGAACACCAGAGAATTCACACTAGAGAGAAGCCCTATTGCTGTGACCAGTGTGGGAAAAGCTTTATTCGATTGTCTTATCTCAAAATACATGAACAAATTCACACTGGATAGAAACCATACGGCTGTGTCCAATGTGGGGAAAAGTTCAGTTTAATGGCTGCTCTGAAAGTACACCAGAGATTTCACACTTGAGAGAAGCCCTATTGCTGTGACCAGTGTGGGAAAAGGTTCAGTGATATGCATCATCTCAGAGCACACCAGAAAAATCACACTGGAAAGAAACCTTATTGTTGTGACCAGTGTGGAAAGAGCTTTCCTAGACTGGAACATATCAAAATACACCAACAAATTCACACCGGAGAGAAACCTTATATCTGTAACCAATGTGGGGAAAGGTTTACTCATTCCAGTACTCTCAAAACACACCAGAGAATGCACACTGGAGAGAAACCCTACTGCTGTGAACAATGTGGGAAAAGCTTCAGACAAAGGACTCACCTTGTGACACACAAGAGAATTCACATCGGAGAGAAACCTTACTGCTGTGACCAATGTGGGAAAAAGTTTGACGACAAGCGTCATCTCAAAGAACACCAGAGAATTCACACCGGAGAGAAACCTTACATCTGTGAACAGTACATCGTCTAGTCTCAAAGACCACTATAGAATTCACACCAGAGAGAAACCTTGCTGCTGTGACCAGTGTGGGAAAAAAATAATGTCTGACCGTTAACGACAATTAAACTCCATAATTATGCACTTAAATCACATTTGCATGTAAAAGCTTTAGAACAATCAATGACAAAGTTACCTGTGAAATTACGGACATAGCAATTGTCCATGTGATTTGTTTTATATTCACACCGGAGAGAAACTTAATTACTTAATTGCTATTATTGATTAGTCTTCTTTTTTGTTATTTGTGTATTATGGCCTTTATGTTAACACCAGAAAATGTGTTGAAAATGTGAGAGATCTTTACACATCTGACCCATAACATTATTAGCAATTCACATGATGAACAGGTGGAACCCAAAGACCATCAAGATCTCTGTAAGTCACAGACTGAGTAAGTCTCCAGATAAACTCACACACATCATTCTAGCCTAGATGTGATTGTACATTTGTGCTGTATACATTTTTGTCTCATAAATTATTATACTTGAACCTTGAACCAAACTAACCTGACATGATTTAACATAGGTGAATCCACTAAGCCTACTAGGTTTTATACTGTGTGATGTGGTGGACATTTCTGTAGATTACGAGTTGAGTGGGCAATATCCATGTCTAGGCCACATATATTGTTATGGTAATATGCTACTACTTAGAAACTGGCACCAATTGGTCATTATCAATTGAATAGGCTGATAAATATATCACCCCAAATTAATGCTCTATTTCCCCTAGAGCAGCTACATAGTCTCAAATAGATAAAATAAATGATAATTGTCTGTTCTGTGAAAGATAAGAGTATGTTGTAACTGTCTGTCCAATGGCAGCTGTGAGTTAGGCCATGTTTTGTGTTCCTTTAACTTAACTCTTTGAATTAGCTTGGCTCTCTTTTTAACTCATGAATGCAAAAGCAGTCTTCTAAAGTAACCATAACAATGAATTTGCCTATTAAATAATGTTAAACCCCAAAGTAATAAAACACCTAGCTTCAACTCAAAATAGTAACCTTGGCTTAATGTCTAGTGAACAAATGGACTCTTTAGCTACAAGAAAAGGCACACAATAACTCCACACAACTGAGTTTTATATATAAATAAATATTTATAGAAAATGTAAACAGCATTTAGGTTCAAAGCCTGGACTGTGAAAATACCCCTCTTCCTTCAGGAATAATATCACAACACTTTAAGTGCAAACTAAAAAATATATAATCTTCCCACAGTTCATATTAGAATAATAAACACCAATTAGATGTCTCCCTTTGAGTCACTTAATGACAATTATAATAATTTGTGGGCCTACACACTCACACACAGTCCCTAAAAGCCAGCAAAATGAACTACTACCTAAGTTAACCTTAACTTGTGTCAGACTTGAATTCAAATGCAAGAGCAGCTTTATATAAATGTAGTAGTAGTAGTAGTAGTACTAGTAGTAGTAGTAGTAGTGTTATGAGAGGGAAGGTGATGTTTGTTCAGACTAGCAGGGACTTAGGTGGGACAGTTAACAAAGCATTATCCAGTTTCTGTCTATTGTTGATCCCTCCCCCCACCACCACCCTGATTGGTCCATCAGAGTCATTGTGAGTATTTAACATAGCTCTGTTTTAGCTCCATGACACAGTCATGACACAGTTCCATGTGTGCAAGTTCCTGAGGCTGAACTCTCTTCTGGACTAAAGGTGAAGTATAAATAGATAGATAGATAGATAGATAGATAGATAGATAGATAGATAGATAGATAGATAGATAGATAGATAGATAGATAGATAGATAGATAGATAGTAGGTTGATGCACCAATTGATGCAGGTTAGAGTTGTCCTATCTAAAAAAGAAGGTAACATTTGAATTCCCCATCAAAAAATACATACAATAGACATCCAATTTGTTTTTGAGATGGATAGGGTACAATTGGCAATTATAAAATACCAATTGATGCAGGTTAGAGTTGTCCTATCCCAAAAAGAAGGTACTATTTGAATTCTCCATCAAAAAATACATAAAATAGATATCCAATTAGTTTTTTAGATGGATAGGGTACAATTGGCAATTATAAAATACCAATTGATGCAGGTTAGAGTTGTCCTATGCAAAAAAGAAGGTAATATTTGAATTCTCCATTAAAAAATACATACAATAGACATCCAATTAGTTTTTTAGATGGATAGGGTACAATTGGCAATTATAAAATACCAATTGATGCAGGTTAGAGTTGTCCAATGCAAAAAAGAAGGTCATATTTGAATTCTCCATCAAAAAATACATACAATAGACACCTTTTTTTTTTTTTTTTTTTTTTTCCTTTTTTTCGCGGCCTCGTCCATGGACGCGTCCACGGCCGGCCGTTTGCGTCCACGGCCGCGGCCTCGTCCACGGCCTCGTCCACGGCCGCGTCCCCGGCCGTCTGCGTCCACGGCCGCATCCACGGCCGGGCCGGCCGGCCGTTTGCGTCCGCGGACGCGACCTTGCGTCCACGGCCGTTTTTTTCGCGGCTGCGTCCATGGACGTGGACGCGGCGGCCAGTGGCTCTTGCTGAAATGAAATGAAATGGTCACTTTAACAAAGGTATTATAATTATATTCTCCACACTTGTATTCTCCATTTCTCCCCATCTTGACAAAATGGTATATTCCCAGGTTCTGCAGGTCAGCTGCACAGGTGCAATGCACTATTGTTAATTGTGCCACGTTTACTAACATGTTTAGCTGCACTTCTAGGCTGCTATTATCCAGCCCAAGAAACCATAGAGACGGGGAGAAAAATAAAATGTACTTAAAATAAATGTATCATGCCTGTTGCTAAGGTATGGCAACATGACTGGTGTCTGCGTGCGTGCAAGACACCAGTCATGTTGCCATACCTTAGCTTTTTCTTAAATGACGCCACTGACTTGAGCAACGTTAATTAGTGAAATGGCCAAGTGTCTGGGTATTCATCATAACTAATACTAATTGTGTTCATAAAATGGCACACAGATTATCCTGGATTAGTGGCGCGGCTCCGGCAGAATCGAAATGCTTTAAAACCCCCTCCCCTTGCAACCACCACTTATGAGGGTGCACACACGTGCACGTGAACACACACACACACACACACACACACACACACACACACACACACACACACACACACACACACACACACACACACACACACACACACACACACACACACACACACACACACAAGTGAGGAAAGAAAAAAAAATCCCTAAACCCGTAGCCTAGAATCTATAATCACGCCCTACTGAGGGAGTTTGGTCTTGTTTTCAAAGGGACTCGAAGTGGACTTTGAGTTTTTAAGAAAAGGAGAATGTCTGAGCATTTAAACTTGAGCCCGTGACCACACAAACAGTTGTACAAACAAGAGAACGAGAAGGATGAACGTATGGCTTCATGGCTGTATGGCAAGGGTCTTCAACAGGCAGTCCGGGACCCCTAGGGGGTCCTCAGAGTTACAGCAGGGGATCCTCCAAATGTTTTTGTGATAGAAACCTTTTTTCTCCTTTTTTTATATTAACCACCTAGTGTCCAAATTCTGAGAACTTAAACCAAAAATAGCCAATCTACAAGCTCACAACGCCTCACAGCGTGAGGCGTTGTGAGCTTGAGATCGTCTATTTTCGGCAAAGAGGTTTGGTGTAGAGGGGGAAAGTACAGAGTGAAAGGTTGAGTTTATTAACTCTTATTGTGCCAATCCCGAACTAGTTCGGGATAGTTTGGACCTTATTAACGTTCAGGGTGCCAATCCCGAACTAGTTCGGGATTTCTTTTTTTTTTTTTTTTTATGAAAATAAATAAATAATAATAATAAATACATTTTCGAGCCGGGCCGCCGGCCGTCATCTGTTTACACGGCCCGCGAGAGCGTCGCACCGCCGATATTTGCCATCCACTCCAATGCAATCCAGGATCTTTAGAGCTCATTTTCTCTGTTCCATGCATATCCATGAGGTGTGCAAGGTTTAATCACGGCTAAATCGCCGAAAATAGGGCTTCTAAAATGCTTGGTAGCCAATAGCTAACTTCAAGCTAACTTCATTCTGTTCCTGTTCATGCACAAAGGAAAGTGTTCAGGCGCATCATGGCTGCGCAGGGCTTGTGCATATACAGTATATGTCTATGGTGGATTCTATGGCCATTGGGCGCCCTCTAGTGGTGATTCTGGGCACTGAAAGGGTTAAGCATCAACGGTCCAAGTGGTTAAATATCTGAAAACACAAATTGACATGAATCCAAAATACACTGATGATTGTGCTGTCAAACGATGAAACTACGGTATATGGAATCTATGATAAGGTTGCGGGGGTCCCTGCTTCACCTCTCTCTCAACTAAGGGGTCCTTGGCCTGAAAACGTTGAAGACCCCTGTCGCATGGTACGGATGGAAGCCAGACTGGATGATCAACGGAGGAGTGGAGAGGAGCTAGAATTGTTTGCTTGTTTCAATTAGATATTAATTTGTTCTTTTATAAATAACCATTATCACTTACTTCTTCTGATGGCTCTCCTTACGGTCAGCAGATCCCAGACTCTGTTGACAAAAGGAAAGAGACTCACATTAGACCAGTGGTTCTCAACCTGTGGGTCGGGAGCCCCAGGGGGGTCCCCACATTATTTTGGGGGGTTCCCAAATGATTAACTTAATGTGCAACATTGTTTTGTCACTCAACAGTAAACAAACCAACATAAGGTTTAAGTGTATAGAGCATATCTGCACATTTCTAAAGTGACAATGTAAGGACTTTTTAATACCGCTACAATGAGAAATTAAACATTGGCCAAATTGTCAAATATTAGAGGCAGAAATTGTGAAAATAGCAGATCTACATGCTCACAAGGCCTCGTGTTGTGAGGCGTTGTGAGCATGTAGATCTGCCTTTTTCACAATAGAACCGTGTTACACAAAATGTTATGCCTCAACTCTTAGTGCTCGTCAGGGTGGTGGGGGTCCCCAGTTAGAATATGAGTATTTCGGGGTCATGGCCTGAAAAGGTTGAGAACCACTACATTAGACCATGTGGTGTTGAGCAAGAAATGATGTGACTGTATGTATTTTTTAACTCAAATTTTGCTTCTGGGGGGGTCCCAGGAACTAAATGTTTTGAGATGGGGGTCCGTGGCCAAATACATATCATTTTGGGGGTCCTTCACATGAAAAGATTGAGCACCACTGACATAGAAACATAGGTTTAAAAAAAAAAAAAACCTTAGACGGATTTGAAATATTCAAAGACTTGCACAAATTGTCACGATTTCTTTAAAAAAATAGCAGATCTACAAGCTCACAGCGAGGCACTCGGTGCCGTGCTGCAAGCTTGTATATCTGCTATTTTTTCAATAGTTAAAGGGGAAAAAAAGTGTAATAATGCGTTCCCAGTATAAATGCGTTAACCCCCTCCCCATATGAAGAACATCCATGGGGGCGGGCCCGCAGTGAATCCTTGTACCCAGGGCACAGGATTTGGTGCGACACCCCTGCCCCATGATATCGTACACAACGCATAACCATCACTACCTAGAATGCCTAGAACCAATCAAGTGATCAATGTCACACTAGAAAGAAACTAGAAAGGGGGCACGGTGGCGCAGTTGGTGGCGCTGGGGGCGTGTTCTCTCCTCCGTGTCATCAGCGCCCACACCCTAGGTGGGGTTGGCGAAAGGGCCTTTCTGTGTGGAGTTTGCATGTTCTCCCCATGTCTCCTAGGGTAGACACCCTCACAAAAACATGCAGTAATCCTGGTCTCTATACTGCCTCCCCCTGGCCAGCCGGGGCGCCTGATGGAGGGGAAAGGAACTGGTTGGAATAACGTGTTCCTTCCACACGCTACGTCCATCCCGGGGAAACCCCCCCTGTCAGGTGAAAAGAAACAACTTGGACTACTCATGCTTTGAAGGAAGCATGAGGTCAGTCCATTCCAGGCGCGGCAGAGGGAGAGCAGGGCCCAAGATTATATAGCTTAGGCAATTGGCACTGGGTGAATAAAATGGGTTACAAAATAGTGGGATAAAAATTATATGTAAAAAAAAAAGAAAGAAGCAATTACATGGGGATGGCTAATGGCGTTGTCCACAATCCTAAACAATCATCTATGATTTACAAAGCCTCATCAGCTGGATATGCTTGTCTTCGCTTACGTTCAATTAAGTGTGATTTGTGTGTATGCGTGTGACTTTGTGTGTGTGTGCGTGTGTGTGTGTGTCTCAGTGTGTGTGTGACTGAGAGAGAGAGAGAGAGAGTGAGGAAAATAGAGATCTCCTCTCATCTCTGCTCAACAGGAGAGGCTTGAATGGCTCCCTCGGGCGCAGACAACTTAATATGTACACATGCAAAACATAAATCCCCCCAACCTCGCTCCGCGCACACAGCGCAAACACACACACATACGGTTGGCCCCCCTGCCGGGCCACATTTCCTGCAAGAATGGAGTGCCCCGAATACAACCCATGCTGAGACAGAAGCACACAACCGACTGGCCCCGGGCCAGAGACATTTTTTTTTAGAATCCGACACCGATGTCGCTTTGCATTTTCATTCCCCAAATAGACGCTAATTTGGGCTCGACGCTGCCACGCCAGGGACGGCGGTTTCCCCGCTGAGAGACGCCGGCCCCGCCCCCACCCTCCCCGCCGCAGGGAGGGATAAACGGCGCATCTGAACATCGCGGGGAGCCCGTGCCAAGCGGACCCACCGCCGCTCACTGTAAACTGCTGTACCAGTGATGTTAATAGGTTTTCAAAGTAATGGGTCTCGGGACCCACAGGTGGTCATTCGAATGAGTCCCAGAAAAGAATTATGGGTCCCCAATTTTATTTATTTTTTGCATTGTGAGCTTTTAGATCGGCTATTTATAAAATGTTTGCCTCTATCTTATATTATTTTACAATTAGGCTAACGTTTGGACATTTTTGATAGTATAGTTTTAGCTTGTTGATTACTTTGGTGCAATAATGGTCTTTTTTTTTCTTTTCTTGGGGTAATAAAAAGGTAATTTTCTCAAGTACTGTACTTATAAGTACAATTTAAGGTACTTTTACTTTACTGGAGTATTTCCAATTTTCATTACTTTTACTTCTACTCCACTACATCTCAGAGGCAAATATTGTACTTATTCCACTACAATTATTTGAAAACTTTACTAGTTACTTTGAAAAGTATAGCCTAC
The DNA here is from genome assembly GCF_963921795.1 of Nannobrachium achirus. Taxonomy (NCBI): domain Eukaryota; kingdom Metazoa; phylum Chordata; class Actinopteri; order Myctophiformes; family Myctophidae; genus Nannobrachium; species Nannobrachium achirus. Next base: position 48,022,746 of record NC_137825.1, read on the forward strand.
ATAACCACTTCAGCCATGGCTATTTTCAAAGGATATTATTTGGTAACATGTGATACAGAATAATTGTGCATAATGAGTACTTTTACTTTTAGTCCTAAGTGTAGCCTATACTTTTACTCAAGTACATTTTGAATTCCGGACTTTTACTTGCAGTATAGATACTTTTACTTAAAGTGGGCGTGACACGGCCAAAACAGCTAATTATGGCTATCAAATTAGCCAATTTTTTTAATGATGTCATGCACCCCCATGTTAAATTACCCAATCAAATTAATTTATTGTAGTTACTGTACTGAAAGTAGTACTTTCTGTACAGTAACTGAATTAAATTAATTTGATTGGGTAATATGACGGGAGGGGGCGGAGTTGAGCGCTGAGTATTATCTAGTGAAACAACCCCAACAGAACTGTGCGAGGAGAAAATGCGACAATTCATAAAACGAATTTTAAAACAAGCAGTTCTAGGGGTAAACATTTGATATAATCTGCTATAGAATCCCCCCTAACCGCGTACAGGGTACAAGTCTTCTAACAAAAAGGTGTCAGAGATTAGAACGAGGGTCCTCCGCAGCACAGACCACTTTTTAGCAGCCATCTCTGCTAAAAAGTGCTCCAGTGCTTCACCGGAGCTCCGGACCACTTTTTAGCAGCCATCTCTGCTAAAAAGTGCTCCAGTGCTTCACCGGAGCTCCGGAGGACTGAAGTCTGTGGTAGCCTGTGTGTGTGTGTGTGCGTGCGTTGTGTGTGTGTGTGTGTGTGTGTGTCAATAGCTCTTGAAAATAGCCGTGCGGTGCGGCGCTACCAGCTAACAACAACACATCACGTTGTGCGCGGCACCGCACGACGGACGAAGTATACATTCACTAATAACAGATACAGCCCCGCCTCCTTTTCAGACCGTTTGAAGAAAGACCACGTGACCTACTGTATCATAATGTTAAATTTCGGCCGGTGTCCCGCCCCCTTTAAGTAAAACATTTGAGTATACTTTTCTCACCACTGTGTATGGAGAGACCACTCTATGGAAGAGACGTAATACTATGAGAACGAGGAGCGCTCGGGAGAACGGCTGTTGTAAATCACAGATAATTAGTTTCTCCGCTTTGAAAATCAGACGTCTTTTTATGACTTAATGAGTTTATGACCCTCTGCCAGCCTCATTCTGTGCCTCAGAAGAGCAGAAACGGCAGTAGCTTTAGCATATAGCTAAACGTAGCAGCTGCAGTGTAGAGACGTCACGTTTCTGCGCCGTGCCATGCCATACACGTTCTGTGGGGGAACCCTTTTTGGTGTAACACCTGACACGCTGTGCCACTATGGTCAGAGAGCGGCACGGTGCTACGCTAAAACTCAGGCACCCATTGAATTCTGTGACCATGCACGGCGCACAAAATGGATTCAAAACACACACTGTCGTTAGTTCTATCGTCTGTTTTAAGACTTTCTACGCGGATTTCATTTGTGTTAACGTAGGGTAAAGTAGCATGCCTTCTTCACCCATGAACAATGGTGGCGTCTGTGGACTTTTTAAAATATATTTCTTTTCGCGACGTGGTAAATTATTTTAACGTGGACTCCAATGGAGGCGATGCGTCCGTGGGACCCCAGGACAATGACGTGAATGCGTCTCTAGGCAACGTGAATGCGTCAGAGACGCGGGACGCACACGTAATGACGTCACTGCAATCTACTGCGTTCTCCCCTCCACTGACACTCAGGGACCCAGCTGGGATGACGCTGGATGAGAGGGGAGTTGAAGTGCTGGTATTGGGTTTTAAGAGAAGAATCCTAACCACTTAAACCGTAGCCTGTGAGCTTGTACATCTGCTATTTTCGATGTTTAATGTAGAGCGAGAACAGAGAAGTCGCTACCAGTAAAGGGACTATACCATGAATTTTAAAAAAAAATCATTTTTTCTAGTTTTTTGGTCTTCCCAGTGTCTCTTCAAGCCCCCCCAAAATAATTCATTAACTCTACATTAACTCTAAACCTTATTTCGTTTCAGTGATTTTCTAAATGGGCGTGTCTGAACGGTACTCTTTTGAAATCGGCCCCATTCTTTGTCACGGGGGGCTCATTTCGATAGTACCGCCTCTCCACTTCAGTTTCCTAGCAACTGAAGAGAAGGGGCGGTACTTTTGGGGTGGATTCTATTGAGACTATGGGGTGGGCGGGGTAAAGTGGTGATACAATTGGAACGATACAGGGAAGATTAACATGGTGCCATGCTAAAATTGGAACGATACAGAGAAGATTAGCATGGTGCTATCATGCTAATCTTCTCTGTATCGTTCCAATTTTAGCCCAAAGACAGCTCCCCATTGTCAACAAAGGGCATTTTGGTATTGCATCTGAAATGGCTTAGAATTAGAGACAGACAGAACATGACATTTCAATATCCGAGTGGTTGTTTAGGCTAAAACCTGTATAAAACCATATTATGGACTAATATTTTTTTATAAAATATATATTTTTAAAAGCATGGTGTGGCCCCTTTAAAGCCTTATGGCACTCGAAGGTCACCCAAGCATAGAGTTTAACTGGGTAAAAGACATGTGTGCAACTGCAGCAACCACATTAACCCTATAGCGTCCCGATTGTGGGCATGATATAATACGTTATTATACCTCATGTACATAATGTTGGAATGGATTTGCTATGGGTAAATATGTAGTCATTCTTTCAATTCCTCCATTGGAATAACGTGTTCCTTCCACGCGCTACGTCCTACTGGGGAAGCTCCCCCCTGTCAGGTGATAAGAAGCAGCCTGCTCTCTCCTCATGTACTGAGCTCAGTTCGGGGCTCTCCCCAGGTTGGCATAGGGAGAGTACTGCTCAGGACTACAGCTTAGGCAATTGGCACTGGGCGCTGAAAAAATGGGTTTCAAATTCATGGGATAAAAAGTTAAGTAATTAGAAAAAAATAACTGAACAAAAGAAACGTTAGTTTATGCAGGACACAAGAGTCTGTAAACAGCTCTCAGTTGGCTCCTTTCCCATTCCTCACTCACAGATCTGCTGGTCATTACGTCACACTGTCATACTCCAATCAGAGCTCACGCTCAGTAAGGGAGGCTTCATTAAATACGGCTTGCATTCACTGCTTGTCTTTGATCCAAAGCTTCGGATCTGCTTCTGCTTAGCTGCCTCCTCCACCCCAGCCTCCACTTCGATCAGAGTCTGGCATAGGCTCAAATACTTGTGATTTACGTTTACGTTGATTCAGGCTTATATGTCAATGTATTGGTATTGTACTGCTGTTGTATCCCTATGGGGGTTTTGCTTAAAGTTCCCTGATTTTGCCTAGCATGCTGCACGAATACAATTCAGGGAACATCTCCGAACGTGGAGTCCTTCATCACCAAGTTTAACTGTATTCCATTTATGCAATAAATGGTTAAATCTACTTTGACGCGAGTGTCCCCGACCAAATTGAAATGAAAGGGCATTTCCTCCCTTTGAGTCATAAGTCAAGCGTCCGTCAAATGCTTTTGATAAACCACTCGATGCTGACAATGATAGATAGATCACCTCCAATTCATTGAACTCAAAGCCTGCACAGTAGAAATGTAACCAAATGGAGCCAGTGCGTGTTCACACACGCTAACCGCGCGAGCGAGTGTGCGTGAGCGCGCGTGGAGTTGAACGTGCGTTCTTCCATCACGAATGTGTGTGTGTGTGCGTGCGAGTGCGTGTGCGTGTGTGTGTGTGTGTGTGTGTGTGTGTGTGTGTGTGTGTGTGTGTGTGTGTGCGCGAGTGCGAGTGCGTACAGTATGTGTGAGCAGATGTGTCTCTGTGTGCCTGCTTGTCTGCAGGTATTTTTATCTTTAACTTTCATCCAGCTGACGGGGAGACGGGCTGACAGGGTGGCACTTAAGAGCTGGATGTGTGACCTTTTCTGTCCCCTCCCCCGTCCCCCCTGTTGTCCCCCACAGTGGACACAGCCAGCGCCCGCCCAAGCTGCCAGCGGTGGGGAGGACAGGTGGGCATCCTTCATGTGGTGAGGCACGGCGGGGGGGGAGGATTATATATAGAGAGGTGGATACAGGGATTCCTTTGGTGTTGTCCTCCATGACCTCATGCAGCTTGGAATGGGTACAGTGCAGTAGACCAGTGGTTCTCAACCTTTTCAGGCTGTGACCCCCAAAATAATCATATTTGAACTGGGGACCCCCCACCCTGCACAAGCACTTGGAATTGTAGGAGTTGGCATTACTTTTAGTTTGACTCGATCTATTCCATTGTGAAAATAGCCGATCTACATGCTCACAACGCCTCGCAACCGAGCATGTAGATCTGCTATTTTCACAATTTCAGCCTCTAATATTTGACAATTTGACCAATGTTTGACCAGAGGTACTAAAAAGGTCTTTAAAGTCCTTAAACTGTCACTTTAGAAATGTGCAGATACCCTCTATACACTTAAACGTTATGTTGGTTCATTTACTGTTGAGTGAGAAAACAATGTTAACATTTAGCTTAACATCTGGGGACCCCCCAAAATAATTTGGGGACCCCTCTGGGGGTCCCGACCCACAGGTTGAGAACCACTGCAGTAGACCCATGTGCTCCCAAAACCTTTTAGCTTGAGACCCAAAAGAGATATTTGATGTTATCTTCGCTATTTTACCCATTTAGACTGGGAACGCAAATCATGTGTCACGTTGGATTTGAACCACTTTAACCATTATTTTATGCTTCAGCAATTGAAAAATGGCAATTCTAAAACGTCTAGTTCCATTCCTTGATTCTGATTGGCCATGTCATCAAAATGCATCTGTCCCGTTTAGCGCCACCATCTGGCCGTTTTTTTTTAAATATTTTTTTGGACACTGCTCCTACAGATTTTGCCCTAAAATCACGGAAAGCGGTACACAGTATCTCTAAAGTCATGTCATCAACATGGATCTGTCCCATTTCCCATATTCCCTCCTGATTGGCTACCATTGGCGTTGTGTGCTTGTAGGTCGGCTGTTTTCACTAGTTTTGTGCGACAGCAGGGACAGCAGGGTTTTGCTTTACCAAAAGACGTACACATTTGAAACTTGGAGATACGAGGTTTCTGCCCGACAGTGGCGATATTTTAGTGATTATGTTGCGAGGAAAACATTGCGATAATAGCCATTTTGGTTAGAACTGACTGAAAATAACTTTGTACTTCAAGTTTAAAATGATACTAAATATTTTTTCAAGTGTCCAAATAAATTCCAAATATTATCAAATTATCTCGCGGCACCCCTGGACTGCCGTCACGGCACCCCAGGGTGCCCCGTCACCCACTTTGAAAACCCCTGACCTAGAGTACAGTACTGTTACTGAATCCAGAGCGCTATGGTCCAACCAGGTCCCTGCTGACAGCTCAACTCAACTCATCACAGGTTTACAGATTGTAAACCAAGTGGGTGAAATTCTTGGTCGTACAAGCTCCATCACTGTGGTTTCAAGAATGGAAGAAAGAGATAGAGAAAGAAAGAGAGAGAGAGAGAGAGAGAGAGAGAGAGAGAGAGAGAGAGAGAGAGAGAGAGAGAGAGAGAGAGCAGCTGCAGGTCCAAGCAGAGGATTTGAAATGTGTCACAATTGCAGTGATAAATGTGACCGTTTTTACTGATAGTCCGGGCGTTTCGGGCAGTATTATGATGGAATGGAGAACATGCCATATGGAACATTTTGGCTATAGTGACATCGCAGATTTGTCTTGGGAAACTTGTGGGAGCCAATCAAAGTTGGGGTCTCATAGACTTAATTGGGCTACTATTCAGTAAAATAATACAAACAATACATCTGATTCAAGTAGCATGTGAGGGGTCAAACTAGGGTTTTTTCGTGATTCTGAATCCAATGCAAGCATTTGTTTTGCACAAAAAACATTCCTTGGGCTAAAAACTGACCCCATAAAACTATGGTTTAGTGATGAGTCATCACTTTTCACAGTTTTGTGAAAAGGGACTGTGAAAAGTCTCCCACAAGTTTCCCAAGATAAATCTGCAATGCCCCTATAGCCAAACATTGTCCATATGGTCTGTTTTAACTGTGTGCCAAATTTCATGCTTGTATCGCAAAGTGCACGATTTTTGCCCGTAACGCTCGGACTATGAGCTGAGTCGACTTAAAAAAATCTGAAGTTGTTAATGCCCTATGTATACACATATGTATATATACATACTATATGATGAGTACCCTACTGGCTCATCTGCCAACGAGGAGCCCCCACTGGGAAGAAGCAGAGCCTTCATCCTACTGCTCCCGCTCAGCACTCCTCACTGACTGCCTCAGCCCATACAAGTATGTGTGCAGCAACAAAGATCCTTCCCCCCGCGCCCGGCTTCACTCCCCTAAACACCGGCCAAATGTATCGTTATGGAAGTTCGGCCAAGACGGATGCACCGATGGATTGGAAGCCCTAGACCCCTAGGTGATGGGCAGGTATAGCCACACGTGGCCAGACAAATCTGCCATTGCAAAGAAAATGTGCCCTTCATTGGCAGATTAGGTCTGGCCCGGCGCTCAGTTATTCAAATAGTTCACTGCTCACAAGTAAATATATTTGATTTGGGTCATTTACACCCCCCCCCCCCCCCCCCCCCCCACCACAACACCATGAAGTATACCCCGTAGATGTGCAAGGATCTATGGTGGATCTGATCATCATTATTACCAATCATCATTGAGGAGAGACTGAGTTTATTTTCTGACTCTCTGTCTCTTTCTCTCTCTCCCGTTTCCAACTCAACTCTCAAATCATCGGGGGATTCTAATGTCCTCGATTTTTGTGGCGTCTGGCATTGCAGAAGTGTGACGCGGTTTCCGCCATGGTTCCCTGGGCTACCCTCTCTCTCTCTCTCTCTCTCTGTCTCTCTCTCTCCACACGGCATTGGATCGTCTTAACGAGCGGGTGGGTGACAACCCACGATTCAGCACGATTAAGTCATCAAACCCCAGCGCCCGCACCGCGGGGAGCTTGTCGGTCGGCTATTTTCCGGCGAAAGCTTTCCCCACAACAACAGAAAACAGAGCGTACACTAGTATAGAGCCCTGAAGGACTCCGGTCAACCATAATATGGGGTTTAAGTGGTTGGGAGGTACTCGCAATGCCAACCTCGCTAAATCCTCGTTCTGAGAGTATATACAAATATAAATATAGGACATCTATTAGACAGCGGCGGTAGCTGTATGCCCAAGTGAAGTTATCTCTTTTTAGATCCTTTCGTACACCACTGTATACTGCCCACCTTTGGAGTCGCTACAGACCAGGCAGCATCAGACGTCTCACAGTGGCCTATAATGACTGTATGAGGCTCCTGTTGAGAGCTCTGAGAAGCTCCAGTGCAAGCCAGATGTTTGTGAGTGTCGGGGTTCCCACCTGCTCTGCTGTGCTACGCAACCTCATGTACAGGTTTATGTGTAGGGCATCTGAGTCAGTTAATGACATCATTACTGTTATAACGGACCCCACACGCAGTTCCGTCAGGTTCTCATCTAGACTGTGGAACCGTTGGCACACACGTCTGTATGTCAGAAACTGAATATTTGGGCTTGGTGCATTGTGCTTTTTTTTCACCGCGGCCGGCCGCCGCGGCCCAGTGTCGCTGTGGAGAAAAAAAAGCGTTTCTCAGCGATCAAAGCGTTTTTGGAAGTAGATTCCGAGATAAATCCTATATCACGCTTCCTGGCGATGATGGAGGCCGAGTTGCATCATGGGAAATGACGTTTTTTAGCTCACCAGCTGCCGTCGCAGCACCCATGTACCTGGTTACCATGGTAACCAGCTAACACGTCCCTGGACGTGATAACGGGCAGTGGTGTGTCTCACCGCGGTAATTCCTATCACATTCCCGGGCGTTTTTGGCATCGCAAGTGTTAAAGTAGGGAGTGAGTAATTGATAGGATAAATGTGTTTACTACTGTTATTATATAACATTTAACCACGATGAGAATTATTCATCGCAGAACGCTTCGTAACACTACCGTGCAAAGGTAGGCAATTACATTACTTTAATGAATGAGTGACCCACTCATTCAATGGGTCATTGTTTTTAATCAGCTACTCAATTTCCACTTACACTTAAGCTTGCAACATGAGGCACAAGCTTGTGTGTGCGTGTGTGTGCGTGTGTGTGTGTGTGTGTGTGTGTGTGTGTGTGTGTGTGTGTGTGTGTGTGTGTGTGTGTGTGTGTGTGTGTGTGTGTGTGTGCGTGTGCGTGAAGGCAGGTGTCAGGCTACAAGAATGAATGCATACCTTTGCAGCAAGTGCTAGGGAAACCTTGGCAGACGCTCGGAGCGGTAATGCTACGGTACAACACCACTTTCACACCGTGAGCTTTGGAAATACCTAGAAACCCTCCGGTCTCTAGGTCTCTGTATTACACACTGTACAGTACAATGCAGTACAACACCGTACAACATATGTACAGTACAGTACAGTACAGTACAGTACAGTACAATACAGTACAGTACAGTACAGCATGGGTCTTCAACAGGGGGTGCGGGACCCCTAGGGGGTCCTCAGAGTTACTACAGGGGGTCCTCCAAATCTTTGAGGGATAGAAAGTTTTTTTCTCCTTTTTTATATTAACCACTTGAACCCTAGTGTCCATATTCGGAGACCTTTAGCCAAAAATAGCCTCAAGCTGCGAGGCGTCGGCAAAGAGCTTGTGCAGAAGGGAAAAAGAGCAGACCAAGTACAGAGTGAAAGCGAGGTCAACTTTATTAAGTATTGATGGTTCAAGTGGTTAAATATCTGATAACACAAATTGACATGAATCCAAAATACACTGATGATTGTGCTGTCAAACAATGAAACTATATGGAATCTACAAAAAGGTTGTGGGGGTCCCTGCTTCATCTCTCCCTCAACTAAGGGGTCCTTGGCCTGAAAACGTTGCAGTACAGTACAGTACAGTACAGTTATAAATTAATTAATACATTTGTTATGAATTAACAACCCCACTTGATCATACCACACACAATCATCAAAGGTAGCAGCAAGCTCAAAAAGCGATTGTACATCTGCTACTTTCGCCGTTTTGGACATCCTCCCGACAGCCGCGACGATTTGCTATTTTGTAAAGAACAATTACATTTCTTTTTTTTTTTCATTTAAGAAAAGATGTACAGTACATGACATAACACATTGTGAGCTTGCAGATCTGCTGTTTTCGCTGTCCATTGTGCGACAAAGTAAATATGACACATGTTGAAATGACACATGCGACCACTGCCACACTCCGCTTTCCTCCGCTACTTTAAAGTCCAACACACACACACTTGCACGCGCACCCACACACACACACACACACACACACACACACACACACGCACGCACGCACGCACGCACATACCTGTCGAGTCCGCGAGAGCCCGAAAAAAAGACCGGCGGTCCACTCCTTCCCTTCCACCTGCTCCCTGCCAAAGCCCCTCTCCTCTCTTCTCCCCTCCAGAAACAACAACTTCACCGTACGCGTTCCCACACCGCAGTTCTAATTGCCATTCACCTGTCCAACTCTTCGGCATGCGTTTCGCTCCCTCTCTCTACCTCTCTCTCTCTCTCTCTCTCTCTCTCTCTCTCGTCGCGTCCGTCGGCCGCGCACGCAAACGCGGAGAGGCACCGTGCGGAGCGCCGCGCACACCCGTACGGTGCCGTTGCCACCACCACTGCCGGCTTGTTGTACTTTAATTGCAGTTGCCAGGCGATAAGCTTCTCCACCTCGGAGTGAGGAGGGAGGGAGAGAGAGAGGGGGAGAGAGAGAGAGAGAGAGAGAGAGTGCTCGGGAAATGCTCATTATACTGTAGACACGCTATAGCTAGAAAAGAGTGATAGGGTGTGTGTGTGTGTGTGTGTGTGTGTGTGTGTGTGTGTGTGTGTGTGTGTGTGTGTGTGTGTGTGTTGGGGGGGGGGGGGGGGGGGCTGGTTCTGTGGCAGGTGCGTGTCTTTGGCAGGTTTGAGCAGTGGTTTTCAACCTTTTCAGGCCGTGAATAAAAATAACCAGATTTCAACTGGGGACCCCCTCACCCTACGAGCACTAAGAGTTGAGACATTACATTTTGTGTAACATGGTTCTATTGTTGCGAGGCATTGTGAGCATGTAGATCGGCTATTTTCACAATTTCTGCCTCTCATATTTGACAATTTGGCCAAAGTTTAATGTGTCATTTTAGAGGTATTAAAAAAGTCCTTAAACTGTCACATTAGAAATGTGCATAAACCCTCTATACGCTTAAACGTTATGTTGGTTTGTTTACTGTTGAGTGAGAAAAAACGTTGCACATTAAGTTAATCATCTGGGGACCCCCCAAAATAATTTGGCGACCCCCCTGGGGGTCCCGACCCACAGGTTGAGAAGCACTGGGTTTGAGGACTGGAGACTCTCTGCAAACGGCACCTTGTATGGCCCAAGATAAAACATTAAAAAAAAGAGCGACTTGGCTTGTGTTTCTTGTGAAGATCACAGTGAAATCAGAACAAACCTCCAGCGGCGCCAGAGCCGCCAAAGATGTTTAATTAATACAAGAGCTCCCTGCCAAAAGAGCAGCTTAACACTGCAAGGCTCACTGTCGCTTGTTGGACACATTTATATTTCATCAAAGAAAGAGTTTAAATGATTTGTTTTCCTGGTCTTTTTTTTCACATTAATGTCACCATTGGATCCTATTGTTTAGCATTACAATGCCATTGGCCACGATATTTGCATATGAATACCCCCACACAGAGGCTGACATTCACACAACATCTCACTTTTTCACTGAAGCTATTCCTCACAAAAACACACGTAAAATGCCTGCAATTTGTTTTTGTGATAATTAGAATATCTAGAACATTTACGTATATTGTGAAAGATATCCCCAAAATGTAAATTAGAGCATGATTTATGATTTATGGCTTAATGGCTATAAAACCTTACAAAAACTTTTTTTAAACATTACATTTTCCTCTGATTAGGACTCCTACAACACTAGACACTAGAAATACTGTTCCTACGAAACAGTGTGGGCTCGCATGTAACACCATGTATGGGCACAAAGATCTACCCTTTGGCTGCACCTCATTGGCTAAGGGCCCTGCCTTTGTACTGTCAAGGAGAACTTGACTGATAGATTATGTCATTTTTGAGAACTTGACTGATAGATTATGTCATTTTTGAGAACTTGACTGATAGATTACGTCATTTTGAGGAGAACTTGACTGATAGATTACATCATTTTGAGGAGAACTTGACTGATAGATTACATCATTTTGAGGAGAACTTGACTGATAGATTACATCATTTTGAGGAGAACTTGACTGATAGATTATGTCATTTTTGAGAACTTGACTGATAGATTACATCATTTTGAGGAGAACTTGACTGATAGATTACATCATTTTGAGGAGAACTTGACTGATAGATTACGTCATTTTGAGGAGAACTTGACTGATAGATTACGTCATTTTGAGGAGAACTTGACTGATAGATTACATCATTTTGAGGAGAACTTGATAGATAGATTACATCATTTTGAGGAGAACTTGACTGATAGATTACATCATTTTGAGGAGAACTTGACTGATAGATTACGTCATTTTGAGGAGAACTTGACTGATAGATTACGTCATTTTGAGGAGAACTTGACTGATAGATTACATCATTTTGAGGAGAACTTGACTGATAGATTACGTCATTTTGAGGAGAACTTGACTGATAGATTACGTCATTTTGAGGAGAACTTGACTGATAGATTACATCATTTTGAGGAGAACTTTACTGATAGATTACGTCATTTTGAGGAGAACTTGACTGATAGATTACATCATTTTGAGGAGAACTTGACTGATAGATTATGTCATTTTGAGGAGAACTTGACTGATAGATTACATCATTTTGAGGAGAACTTGACTGATAGATTATGTCATTTTGAGGAGAACTTGACTGATAGATTACATCATTTTGAGGAGAACTTGACTGATAGATTGTCATTTTGAGGATAATGCTTTCAGCGAGCCCACAATTAATTCTAGGCCTTGCAGGGTTAAATACGGTTTTCCACACGTTTATTTCCTCCTTTGTGATTCAGAGGCCTTCCCCGTGCTCGGCTGCCCGTACGCACGACGCCACACATTTCTTTGATGTGCACTCTTCACGGTCAACGGTATGACCTTGTCTCATTAAAAGCCGAGGGAGCACAACAGGGACTTCAGAAGTCACTTCCCAATTAATGGTGGAGGTACAGTGAAAAGGCCGGGGTCGGCGGCGGCACATAAACAAAGCCAATTTGTTGTGCGCAGGTGACATCCCCTCGCATCCCTCAAGACTGTGCCTTGATGGCGCCTGTCAAGAAATTACAGCAACTTGACGAATGACCATGTCTTGTCTTGTCTTGTCTTGTCTTGTCTTGTCTTGTCTTGTCTTGTCTTGTCTTGTCATTTCATGTCAAGTCATCTAAGAGTTATTTTGATATATGCCTTAACCCATTTACGCCTAGAATTATTGAATGCTTTAACCAGTGGAAAAATAGCAGATATATAAGCTCACAGCGTGGCACCGAGTGCCGCGCTGCGAGCTTAGATCTGCTATTTTTTGAAAAAGTTGTGAAATAATGTGTGCAAATATTTGAATATAATGTATTTTCAAAGCGAACGTTTGTAACTCAAATTTTTGCTTCTGGGTGGTCCCTGGAACTAAATATTTTGAGATGAGGGTCCGTGGACAAATAAATATCAGTTCGGGGGTCCTTCACATGAAAAGGTTTGAGAACCACTGACATAGTAGTCTCTCAAGAACAGACCAACTGAGCTCCAGTTAAGTGAAAAGGACCTTTTCTTTGACGATGGCTGGCCAGATTGCTGACATAGAAACATAGGTTATTATTTTTTTTAAACCTTAGAAGGATTCAAAAGACACTTATAGAATCGGGTCAAAATTCAAATTTTCACGAGTTTTAAAAAATAGCAGATCTACAAGCTCGCAGCGCGGCACTCGGTGCCGCGCTGTGAGCTTGTAGATCTGCTATTTTTCAATAGTTAAAGCATAATATAATGATACACAATATGTGTACCCGTTCTAAATGGGTTATGATCCCAATATGTAATATAAGTAATATACTTTATTCTCTCTACTCCAATAATATATTTCTCTGAATGTTATGACATGCCCAGAATAGAATATCGATGTTATACACACTTTACATAATAATCTGAGTTAATTTTACACCCTCGAGAATAAAATATCTACTATAAGGGTCCATTTTGTTACCATTAGCTGGGAACCACATGGAACCCCCTCAAGGACCACTGGTGGTCCCCGGACCACTGGTTGAAAACTGTATATGGGCATTCCAAGATATGGGCTTATTATTGATGACATCAGGGATCTCCATATATGGGCATAAAAGGGACAAGGACGGAATTCATTTGCAAGTGTAACTCGCATCACGGCAACCACACTTGCAATTTCCCAGAATTGCACCTTTCTAGAGTACTATTTATTTTCAAATTATTTCCGACCACAGCAAATTTCACTAACTCCAGCAGTAGCGTGCGATAGTAATCTAATCTATCTATCTGTATAGCCATCTGTCTTTGTCAATCAGTGGAGCTGAACAAAGGGAGGAAGTAATGTTACCTAAAAAGCAGAGAAAGCAGAAACTAGACACCAGAAACTAGATAGCGTACCTAAATAGGTAACGCTAGCTTAGTGGATAAGACAAAAGCTAGCGTTTCAGGTGACTGTTAGATGGCTTGACAACAGTTTGATTACGTTAATTTGAACCCACATGTCAGCAGCAAATGAAACCATAGCAATGCAAGCAGATTGTTCAATGTATATCGTCACTGTCGGGAAGAAACCTCGTATCTCCAAGTTTCAAATTTGTACATGTTTTCGCAAAGTAAAAGCCCTGCTTCATCAGACAAGGCCGTCGCACAAAAGTAGTGAAAACAGCCGATCTAGAAGCACACGGTGTGCTTGTAGATCAGCTGTTTTCACTAGTTTAGTTCATTTTTTTAAATGATAAATACAAAACGAACGCTTTTGGACATGCAAGGTTTCCACCCGACAACGACGCTATAATCAAGGCCTGTCATTGTTCGTTTTGGTGAAATAATGGCATGGTTATACAATGCAGGCAGCACGGAGAGACCAGGAGAGCTAAAACCACAAATGTATCTTTTGAGACAAATCAACATTATTACAGCATTAGTTACATAAACATACTTTTATGTAACTTTCCCTATTGGAAGCTGTACTGGAAAAAGACATCATTCTAAATGGTGGGGGCGTGAGTAAAGTCAGACCAAAGGTCTGTTGCTTACAGAGGCAAATCGTCGAAGCCTTGTCCCACTTGGGACAAAGAGGATTACGTTATAATTACAGTAACAGACCAAGACAGAGTGTTCCTTTATGTGTGTATTCAAATGGTCAGCGCAGTCCTCAGCTGTCCAAAATGTGCCAATTTTCATATATAAATATCACAGAACGATTTTGTAAAAAAAAAAAAAAAAAAAATGTATTGCCACTGTCAAGTAGTTGAGATTTACAGTAGCCTCAGCCCTAAAGACTAGTAGCCTATGTGGATCCCGATGAATGAATTGAGTACCAAGGACCCCAAAACAAGACATAGTGCTTTCTTGGGTTTAAGTCCTATTAGTAGGCTAGACATTGTATCTGAACTGTACTGTCCAGTGCTTTTCCTATGCAAACGGCTAATAAAGTATGCAATCAATCAGTCAATCAATCAATCAATCAATCAATCAATCGGCTCTGTGCACAGCAGAGGAAAATAATTGGAAAATAATTGGGCCCCTTCCTTACTTCCTTCACAGGTGTTACCAATGATTCTAATGAAGGCTCTGTTCCAGTTAGTGCAGCACAGTGGTTCTCAAACGCAGGGGTGTCACACCAAATTCTGGGCCCTCTGTACTTTAACTGTTGAAAAATAGCAGATATACAAGCTCACAGCGTGGCACCGAGTGCCGCGCTGCGAGCTTGTAGATCTGCTATTTTTGAAAAATAATGAAAAGTTGTGCAGAGTCTGAGTATTTCAAATCCTTCTAAGGTTTTTTGAAAAACCTATGTTCTTATGTCAGTGGTGCTCAAACATTTTCATGTGAAGGACCCCCAAAATTATATGTAGGCTATTTGGCCACGGACCCCCATCTCAAAATATTTAGTTCCGGGGACCCCCCAGAAGCAAAAATTTGAGTTACAAATGTTCGCTTAAAAAGTACATATATTCAAAGAAAGCACTCGTTGCCGCACGGTGAGCTTGTAGATCTGCTATTTTTCAACAGCTAAAGCCGGGGTCTTCAGCGTTTTCAGGCCAAGAACCCCTTAGTTGAGTGAGAGATGACGCAGGGACCCCCACAACTTTTTCATACATTCCATATGCTGTAGTTTCATTGTTTGACAGCACAATCATCAGTGAATTTTGGATTCATGTCAATTTGTGTTTTCAGATATTTAACCACTTGTTGAAGACCCTTGAGTATAAAATAATGAAGGCCCCTCCACCTTGGGCCCTAGTAACTCATGTGCATCGCCGCTTTGCGGCGTTGAGTGAGAGATGACGCAGGGACCCCCACAACTTTTTCATACATTCCATATGCTGTAGTTTCATTGTTTGACAGCACAATCATCAGTGAATTTTGGATTCATGTCAATTTGTGTTTTCAGATATTTAACCACTTGTTGAAGACCCTTGAGTATAAAATAATGAAGGCCCCTCCACCTTGGGCCCTAGTAACTCATGTGCATCGCCGCTTTGCCGCTGTGTCAAATGGATGAAACAATTCTCAAGGAGAAATACACATTGTGTATTGTGAGCTATGAAGTCAGGACTAATTAAAAGTAATATAAAGGTCATATCTTTGTATTTATTCTATTAAAATAACTAACAATAATTAATCTGTAGCGCAGGGTTATATGGGGTTCATTGGGGGGGGGGGGGTAGGCTATTTTGCCAGACACACAGGGACGTGCTGGGCCCCTGATTCAGCCCGGAAAAAATAGTTGGAGAGGCCCTCATTGCACGCTATAGAGAGAGATCTCTCTCTATAGCGCTGCTACTCCAAGATTTGCCATTTCAGATCATGACAAGTGACAAGCCAGTGGGCCAATTACTGTACATGAGTTATATTTCGTCGTTGTTGGGTGGAAACCTTGTATGTCCAAAACCGTTTGTTTTGTATTTATCATTTTAAAAATGATTTAAACTAGTGAAAACAGCCGATCTACTGTTTTCACTACTTTTGTGCGACGGCCTTGTATGATGAAGCAGGGCTTTGCTTTGCGAAAAAATGTATACATTTGAAACTTGGAGATACGAGGTTTCTGCCTGACAGTGACAATCTATTTTGTTGGCCGTCCAGCCCCTAAAATGGAACGAAGGCCAACATTTTAATTTTAAATTTTTTCCTAATGGCCGGCCTGGACCGGCCGGGAATGAACGGGCCGTTCGGGAGTTGTCCCGCTTTTCCCAATGGCCAGCACGTCCCTGCAGACACACCACCAGAACATCTCCTTCTTTTACACAGAATGGTGTTGACAGGTATGGCAACACTCCCGGTGGGAGATCATTTGCATGCATGGCCTCTACTAGCGGTGGAGAAAAAGTAAAAGTATCAATACTGCAATATAGAAACACCCTGTTACAAGTAAAAGTCCGGAATTCAAACTGTACTTGAGCAAAAGTATGAACGTATTGGCATCAAAAGGTACTACCAAAAGTAAAAGTACAACATGTATATTTGAGGCTATTTGAAAATAGCCGATCTACAAGCTCACAGCGCGTCGCATCGATCTGCTAAATAGTCGGGGTATAAAATATAGGGCTAAAGTGGTTTATGTACATTTTATAATATTATAATTTATATCTGCAACGTAACTAGTAACTAAAGCTTTCAAATAATTGTAGTGAAGTAAAAGTACACTATTTGGATCCGAGATGTAGCGGAGAAGAAGTAAAAGTATTGGAAATTGGAAATACTCAAGTAAAGCACAACAACCTCAAAATTGTACTTAAGCACAGTAATGAAGCATTATGTACTTAGTTACTTTACACCACTGGTCTCAGCCTCATGTTGACAGGAATGGCAGCACTCCCAGAGTGAGTGCATTTGCATGCATGGCCTCTACCGCCCAGGAATCACAGCCAGTCATCCACCCCGACCAGGGGCGTCACAAGGGGGGGGGGGGGGGGAGTGGGACTGAGTTACTAGGGCCCAAGGTGTAGGGGCCTTCATTATTTTATACGTTAGCTATTGAAAAATGGCAGATATACAAGCTCACAGCGCGCAGATCTGATATTTTTTAAAAGTCGTGAAAATATGTGCAAATCTTTGAATTTATGATGTCTTTTTTAAGCGAACATTTGTGACTCAAATTTTGCTTCTTGGGGGGGACCCCGGAACTATATTTTGAGATGGGGGTCCGTGGCCAAATATATATCATTTTGGGGGGTCCTTCACATGAAAAAGTTGGAGCACCACTGACATATATAGAAACATAGGTTTTTCTAAAAACCTTTTCACCTTTTCATTTTCTAAAATAGCAGATCTACAAGCTCGCAGCACAGCACTCGGTGCCGCGCTGTGAGCTTGTATATCTGCTATTTTTCAATAGTTAAATCACGAAATAATTAGTAATAATGCGTTCCCAGTCTAAATGGGTTAAACCCCCTCCCCTAGGAAGAACATTCATGGGGGGTCCGCAGTGAATCCTTGTACCCAGGGCCCAGAATTTGGTGCGACACCCTTGACCGCGACATTTAGCGATGTGCAAGCCCAGTACCTCCAACCCCCCCCCCCCTCCCGCATAACGAATGAGCCTTCATCAGCAGTGGGAAGAGTACTCAAATGTTTTACTTAAGTAAAAGCACCCTCACTGCAGTGTAGAAATACAAGTAAAAGTCTGGTATTGAGTAAGAGCACAAAAGCATTGGTATTAAAATTTACTTAAACGACCAAAAGTAAAAGTACTCATTGTGCAAAAATGTTCCAAATGTATGAAACATCTTTTGAAAATAGCCAATCTACAAGCAATTTTCAATGATGAGTACATTACATATCTCTGCTGTCGGGCCGAAAACCTCATAACTCCAAAATGTAAATTTTCGGGAAAATGAGCTCAAGTGGAGTTAGGAGGTTTTGACCGAAGGGATTTTTAATACTTTTCATTGGTTCAATATTATTTTAACCAACACACAGACGTAAAGGGTGTTCAATAGCACATATTTATGAAAAAAGAGAGGGCCAATCGGGTGGAGTTAGCTGTTGGCAGAAAGTGTGGAGTTAGGAGGTTTTGTCCCAAGCAGTTTTTACTACTTTCCATTGGTTCAATATTATTTTAACCAACACTCAGATAGATTGTAAAGGGTGTTCAATAGCCCTGATTTGTGCAAAAAGAATTCTCAAAAATGGAGTTAAGAGGTTTTGGCCAGACAGTGACGCTATGTTAGTGTGGGACGTTGTCGTGACCGGTGCCGTGTGTTGGTTCCCACAGCACCAGTTTGCTGGCTGGCAGCTCTTGGTGTCTTTGGCAGTGTCCTGCAAGTCTCATTCTCCTGGCTGCTATTTTATCGCTTTCATCGCACATGAAAACCAGAAAAAGTACAAAACTATGGCACTGCCTCTTTAAGTAAAAGTATTCATACTGCAATGTAGAAATACTTTGTTAGGGTGCCCTCACACCAAAATACCTAGATTGGAATCCGCCAATGCATTTCAATGAGAATGTAAGCGCTTTTGCAGAAATCCTCTACTGGCAAAAAACGCCCCATTCTCATTGAAACGAATTGCCGGATTCCACTCTACGTATTTTGGTGTGTGGGCACCCTAACAAGTAAAAGTGCGGAATTCAAAATGTACTTGAGTAAAAGTACAAAAGTATTGGTATAAAAGTAAAAGTACCCATTGTGCAGAAATGTCCGATTTCACATGTTCACAATGTATAAAAGATCTTCTGAAAATAGCCGCTCGATGCGACGCATTGTGAGCTTGTAGAGCGGCTATTTTCAAATCAAGTGGTTAGTGTGTTTTGTAACAATAATAATATCACACTTCCTCAATGCCTTACAACCACGCAACGCCTGCGAGAACGGCTCCTATTTGATGACAACGTAACGGCCTATTCCCCCCCCCCCCCCCCCCCCCCCCCCCCCCCATGCGCCATAGCGGTGTATGGGCACAATAAATAAAACTCTCTCATCTCAAGTGTGCCCCCCCCCCCCCCCCCACACATAAACGAACTCCACCCGTTAAACCCTCAGCGTTCAATCATCCCTATTCCGAAACGCATGCATGCCGTTCCGTCGAATCTCCCGAGTTCCTAACGGTGACACAGAGGTTAACTTGCCGCCTCCTCCTCCAGCCCCAGGCAGCCCAAAGAGGACACAGGAAAGAGTCGTCAGACTGTGCAGTGAATCACCGGAGGAGTCGTGAGTCATGATAGGTTGTCTCCCCGGCGTTCCTATCAACGCGCTCACACCGAGGGGCCTGCAATGCGAGGAAAACCACAGAATGGCGTAGAAAACTCGCTGAGCCCCGGCCACTCTTGGCGGATCGCGCTTCCTCTTTCGCTTCCCCACACATATTGCTCAGACCTTTGGCTCGGATGGGAAAAAAAAAATCAATAGAAATCAGTCTAGCAAAGCCGTTGCCAAAGTTGTGGTTGACTGTTGGTGGCCTTTTCCGAGCCGCGAGTTGCAGCGCCTGTGGGTGTGTGTTGCAGTGAGGGGGGGGGGGTGGGGGGGTGGGGGATACAGTATGTACTATTTCGTCACCGTCGGGCAGAAACCTCCTATCTCCAAGTTTCAGATTTGTATGTTTTTTCGTAAAGTGAAGCCCCTGCTTCATCACACAAGACTGTCACACAAGACTAGTGAAAATAGCAGATCTACAAGCACAGAGGCGTTGTTTGATGCTTTTGTGTGTTTTGATGCTTTTGTGTGACGCACTACAGCGTCACACAAAAGCATCAAAAGTAGCAGATCTACAAGCTCGACAAGTTTTGAGCTTGTCGATCTGCTTTTTGAATTTCATTCCTGAAAAGTAACAGTTTTGCAGGTTTCCACTAGACAGAGACAGTATATTCCCACCGAGCATTTTCCGGGCTAGTATACGTCTAGTCTAAATTGGTCTAACAGTGAAGGTTTTTTAGACCTCTAAGCTTGGACTAGACATTGATTAGACGTCTAATAGACTGGTTCCCAAATAGCGGGTCTGGACCCATTTGTGAGTCGCGGACACATGTTTATGGGTCCCTTAAGTTTTTTTTTTTTTTTTTTTAAATTATTATTTCATAACCTTTTCAAAAAACATTCCCCCAAAAGCATAAGATTTTCATGAAAATAAAAAAATGCAATGATTGATAAAGTAATTTCATTAAGGAATAAAAGAAAAATCTAACTTAGAAAATATATGGTTAAAGAGGTGGTGCCATAGTTTTGTACTTTTTCTGGTTTTCATGTGTCTAGGAGGTTGACAGTACTTCATTCGACCCCCTGGTGTGGTTGTTATGAGCAATTATGTATTCCCTTTGTATTTTACTTTTCTTCCTGGAGGCTGACACCTTGTGGGTCAAAAGTGCCGATCCAAAAACACTGATTTAATGACATCATATAATCATCCCCTCCCCTTTTACCATTCACCCAACACTGTGGGTGTGGCTAACTTCAGCTGGGTCACCACCCACCATGACAACCAGGCATACTTAATGAACTGGTGGGTGTGGCCACATAAAAACATAATTTTAACACTTTCTATGCACTTTTTTGGAAAAAAAAATCTCCCTTCTATAATCATAATACCTGATAAATCATGTTTTGGGGGGGGGGGTGGGGGATCATGGCACTGCATCTTTAAGAAGAGGTGAAAATAGCCAAACTACAAGCTCAAACGCGGCTGTAATAACATCTAATGAACGTCTAGTCTAAGCTTAGACGTCTAAAAAAAGGTCAACCGTTAGACCAATTTTAGACAGAAGTCTAATAGACGACTATTGCTCACTGGGATTGTACTGTGTGTGCGTGTGTGTGTGTGTGTGTGTGTGTGTGTGTGGATGGCCAAAATAAAACGACAGTTGGATTGGCTTGATTTGCTGTTGTGAATGTCGCCATGAAATCGAAGCTAACCGCCAACATGGCTGTGTGGAGCCTCGAAACATTTTGAAAACGTCCAGCCAAAGAGCTGCTTCCCTTCGTCGTGGGTCTTCTATGTTTTTGCCAAAAAAATTACCCTTCGCTAAGCTCCGCCCTACAAACATTTGTTCGATGCGGTTGAATGCTAACCTGGTGAAATGCTAACCTGCCGACGTTGGTGAATGCTAACCTGGTGAATGTTAACCACTATGCCTGAACCTAACCAAAACCCTAACCTCAGTCAAACTATGCCTAAACCTAACCCTAAAACCTAAACCTAACCCTAAAACCTAACCCTAACCCTTTGTCGTTGCCCAATTATGACTAGGGCTGTCACAATTATGACATTTTACATATCGATTAATTGTCACTCAAATAATTGCGATTAACGATTTAATTGTGTTTCTGTCGTTGACAATTACATTCCTGTTTGGCTTTTAGGCTTTGAAGTTGCACGTGGCAGATATGACACATAACCTAAATATACAAAGAAATTACTGACATATTTGACAACTTTATACTTGAAAAAGAACATTGACAGTGGAAATATTTCCACTATTTTTGAAATGTTTTGAAAATATTAAAAAAAAAAGATTTTTCAAAATGTAAACGATTAAAGCGATTATGACAAAATAACTGCGATTATGTCAAATAATTGCGATTAGACGATGATGTAATAATTGTGACAGCCCTAATTATACAGTAAACAATTATCATGTATAACTGTAAAACCAAATACACATTGTTGTTTTTCTTTTTCTTTTTTTTTCATCTTTTGTTGACCCTTATTTAATTCTATCCCATCATATTCTATATTTCCCCTCCTACCATCTCTCCATCTACATTCAGGGTAGAAATCTAACCATGGTGCTGCATGCTGATGGAAGGGTTGTGGCATCCGGCCCACCCGCCTAGCTGCGGACCCCTCAGGAGTGTCAGGAATAATGTTCCCCCCGACTGGCAAACCCGTGGCACGCCACGGGTGTGGCCCGGAGGTGTCCGGAAGCCCACCCCCCCACCCAACCCGAGCTCCCAGCACAAACCACCGAGGGGCCACGGTGGGTGGTCCCTAAAGCTGTCAATCCGGAGGTGGGTGTTCTCTCGCACACACACAGACCCACACGCAGATGCGCGCGCACACGCTCGCAAATCATTCACAAATCATTCACATGCATGCAGATTAGGTATGTGACGATAAGTATTTCGTACCACGATTATCGTGACCAAAGAGATTGCGATTTACGATATTATCGTGTTAATCAAAATATCCCCAACATTCTATTATCGTGGGGCGGAACATTTTGCCAAAAAAATTGTCAAACTACAAGCTCACAACGCGTCGACAAACATTTTTCATCATGGTTTTAGTCAACGAAATCAACACTGAATGTAGTCCTGGACGCTACACTCCCTCTGCCAACCTGGGGAGAGCAAAGGACTGACCTCACGCCTCCTTCTATGCATGAGGAGTCCAAGCCGCTTCTGTTCACCTGACAGGGTGGAGTTTACCCAGTCGGACGTATAGCGCGTGGAAGGAACAAGTTATTCCAATCAGTTAATTTCCCCTACATCAGGCGCCCCGGCTGGCCAGGGGGAGGCAGTATAGAGACCAGGATTACTGCATGATTTTTGTGAGGGTACCTATCCTAGGGGATATGGGGAGAACATGCAAACTCCACACAGAAAGGCCCTCTCGCCAACACCACCTAGGGTGTGGGCACTGATGACGCGGAGGAGAGAACACGCCCCCCCAGCGCCCACAGCGTCCCCCGGCGGGAATCGAACCCAGGACCTTCTAGCTGTGAGGCGACAGAAAAGTAACCATCTTGGTCACATGAGGTTTTCAGCCGACAGAGACGCCACACACACCGTGCTATTGCGTGGCCTGAGTTACAACCTTGCGATCGCGGCGCTAAACGACATTATGGCCATTAATGGACGCTAAATTAGCCGAGGTGTGACTTCCCACGACATTTACGGCTCGGCCCATCACCTCCCCCCTTTTTTTCTAATGGGTTCTTTATCTTCAGGGCCCCGGTGCATTCCAACAGTTTAATCTATACAGGCAGATACCACCATGATTAAGCATGCGACCAGGGGCGTCACAAAGGGGTAGGAAAGTGGGACTGAGTTACCAGGGCCCAAGGTGGTGGAGGGGCCTTAACTATTTTATACTTTAGCTATTGAAAAATAGCAGATATACAAGCTCACAGCGCGGCACCGAGTGCCGCGCTGCGAGCTTGTAGATCTGCTATTTTTGAAAAGTCGTGAAAATGTGTGCAAATCTTTAAATATATGTATTTTTTAAGCGAACATTTGTGACTCAAATTTTGCTTCTGGGGGGTCCCTGGAACTCAATATTTTGAGATGGGGTTCCGTGGCCAAATACATACTATTTTGGGGGTCCTTCACATGAAAAGGTTTGAGCACCACTGACATAGAAACATAGGTTTTTCAAAAAAACCTCAGAAGGATTTGAAATATTCAAAGACTTTCATGATTTTTCCAAAAAATAGCAGATCTACAAGCTCGCAGCGCGGCACTCGGTGCCGTGCTGTGAGCTTGTATATCTGCTATTTTTCAATAGTTAAAGCACAGGGGGGTCCCGCAGTGAATCCTTGCCCAGAATTTTGTGCGACACCCCTGCATGCGACGGAGAGGCCACCTGCTGCATTCTACTACTGGCTATTGGCAGTACACACCAATTATAAAACAGCCTGTAGCGTGCCTCCCACGCGCAACAGAGAAGGGGAGGGAGGGAGGGAATGGAGACAACAGTAGACAGGAGAGGAAAGGAGGGGAGGGGGGAGACAACGTGGCCACAAACGTGTGCTACTGCAGCGGTTTCCAAACTTGGGGTCCGAGAGCAGTGATGGCTGAGTGGTTAGTGTCCATACCTAGGACTCCGGAGACCCCAGAGGTCGCAGGTACGATTCCCCGCTCCAGCTATCACTGCTCCCCCCCTCGTGCTCCTTGTGGGCTGCACTGGGTTCAGCTGGGTTAAGCTGAAAAAAAGCAGCTGGGTTGGGCTGCGATACCCGAATTTCCCTCGCGGGAGGAGTAGGTAACTAACTATCATTAGCATGATGATAAGCTTAATGTCAAGTAAATAATCCAACATACAGTATACCGTTGTTTCCTGTTGAGATTGGCACATTTCACCCAGGTTTTTTCATCTCACTCACGTCACGTTGTCTGCTTATCTCACTCAGCAACGGGAAAAGAAGAAATAAATCACAGGAGGCAAGAAGTGATCACCCCCCATGATGTGCACTGCAATGTTGTTTCAAATGCACTACATTGCAGGCGTTTTTTGAGAGAGAAAGAATAAGAAGACACGTGTGACATGTGTGATCTGGGCAGCTTGCCCCAGGAAATGTGCCAAGCTCAATAGGGAACAACGCTAAGTGTGTACAGGTTATGCACGACAATTTAAGAACTTTCAAGACCTTTTTAATACCAAACTGGCCAAAATATTCATATCAGGTACAAAAAGAGGCGAATATTTTGAGAATAGCCGCGGTGCGAGGCGTTGTGAGCTTGGAGTTTCACAATATCTATGTGAGGAACCGGTTCACACAAAATTGTAATACCTAAAATTCCAAGTGTTTGCCAGTTAAAATAATTGCGACCGTTAGGTCGCACGTTACTATGAAAAGCTCCACCGGCTGTCCGTCCGTCCTTCCGTCTGTCCGTCATGGCACGTCACGTCACATCACGTCACGTCACACTTTTGGCCCTATTCTGATCTCCGCCACCGTTGCCCCTATCCATGCCAAACTTTGCACACACACACATCCCCAGTGTGTTCATTCATTCATTCATTCATTCAATCATCCTTGGCTGACAATTAAACCACAACCTCAAGCCCTGATTTCTCACATGGCCCTCTTCTAGCGCCACCATGAGGCCAACTTTTGCAAAACACATTTTTGGACACTGCTCCTACAGATTTTGCCCCAAAATCACGCAAAGCGGTACACAGCATCTCTAAAGTCATGTCATCAACATGTATCTGTCCCATTTCCCATATTCCCTCCTGATTGGCTACGGTTGCCTTCTAAAGTTTGCGTATGCGACCTGGCGGTCGCTTATCTCCCGATTAGGGAGTCTTACTGGGGGGGGGGGGGGGGGGGGGGGGGGGTCATGGCCTAAAAAGTTTGGAAACCCTTGTGCTGCTGTATGCGGAATTCAGAATAAGAAACGACAAGAATGACAGCCAGTCACACTTGAGGTGAGACAGGGAGAGAGAACACCACCGATCATTTACACCGTGTTTTGTCTATCCACCCACCGTTCAGGGAGAAAGGAGATGCGGAGGTGGGAAAACAAAGGAGAACACACATGAATAAATGAGTACATTCTTCAAAGCGTGTTTTTGGCTGAACATATCGTCACTGTCGGGCAGAAACCTCGTATCTCCAAGTTTCAACTGTGTACATTTTCTCGCAAAAAGTAGTGAAAACAGCCGATCTACAAGCACACAACGCCTTGCACCGCAAGGCGTTGTGTGCTTGTAGAACGGCTGTTTTCAGTACTTTAAATCATTTTAAAAATGAGAAATACAAAACGGTTTTGGACATACAAGATCTCCACCCGACAACGACGATATGTTTTCTCCATGTGCGATTTGCACGCGTTTTAGGGCTGCCCGTGGAAAAAGAAAAACCACACAGGCGGGCGAGGGTATACCGTAAACGCATGCTTTCTTTTCACGCGCGTTCGCGCGATCGCCGCGCATGCACTCGTGAACCGCGCCTTTCCGCGCGCGTATGCGAATCCAGAGGGCCGCCGAAACGAACGCACCCCGTCGAAAGAGAAAGAAAAGGGGTTTCGAACGTGCAAAAAAAAACCGAAGGCGAGAGAAAGAGTGACGGGATGGAAGTGAAGACGTGGCTCCCTGGGCTCTCAGCGTTTCTTTATGTCTTTCTCCGTGCGCGCGCGCGTCTGTGCGTGCGCGGTGTTAATCCCTTTTCCACTGTGGCGTTAGACAGCGAGAGTTAATAGGGCTCTGAAGAGTGCGGTGACTTCTGAGGCTTGGACATGGTGTCTGACACAGTATACCCACCCTCTTAGCCACTCTCAACCGCACGTGCGCGCGCCGCGCGCACAGCACCCAGGGGTGTCGCACCAAATTCCGGGCCCTGGGTACAAGGACTCGCTTCAATTGTTTTTGGGCTTTAGCTATTGGAAAATAGCAGATATACAAGCTTGCGGCGCGGCTGCGAGCTTGAAGATCTGCTATTTTTGAACAGTCGTGAAAATGCGGGCAAATTGATATGTATTTTTTTTAATGTTTCAAATCCTTTTTTGAAAAAAAAACTATGTTTCTATGTCAGTGGTGCTCAAACCTTTTCACGTGAAGGACCCCCAAAATGATATGTATTTGTATCTCAAAATATGTATTTCCCGGGACCCCCCAGAAGTAAAATTTGTGTTACAGATGTTCACTTAAAAAAACACATGTATTCAAAGATTTGCACACATTTTCACAACTTTTCAAGAATAGCAGATCTACAAGCTCGCAGCGCGGCACTCGGTGCAGCGCTGTGAGCTTGTATATCCGCTATTTTTCAATAGCTAAAGCATAAAATAATTAAGGCCCCCTCCACCTTGGGCCCTAGTAACTCAGTCCCCCCCACCCCCTTGTGACGCCCCTGCGCACACAGACAATGGAAAAGACGGCGAGAAAGGCAGTGGGGAACAGAGGAACTGAGGCAGCGTGACACAACAAGAGATGAGACGGGAGGCGGGGGGGGTTTAGCGAACTGATAAATAGACAGACAGGCGAGGGGAAAGTTAACGCAGTATGGGAACTAGGGGTGACGCGATTACGACATTTTACGCGCCGATTGTCACTCAGATCATTGGGATTAACGACTGCATTGTGTTTTTTTTGCCGTCGACAATTACATTTCTGTTTGGCTCGAAGGCTTTGAAGTCGCACGTGGCAGATATGACGCGTAGCCTAAACATACAAAGAAATGACTGACAACTCTGACAACGTTAAGACTTGAAAAGGAACATTGACGGCGGAAACAGCCGATCTACAAGCTCACAATGCGTCAGGATTGCGACGATTACGACAAAACATTTGCCGTTATGTCAAATAACGATGTCACAGTTGTGACAGGCCTAGTGGGAACGCAAGCACGCAGACGGACGGGGGAAAAGACAGACAGACAGACAGCGAGACAGACAGACAGACAGACCGACAGACAGGTCATGAACTGTGAACTATTTTCACTAGCGTTGTGAGACAGTCTTGTTTGATGAAGCAGGGCTTTATTTTACGAGAAAAAATACGTACAAATGTGAAACTTGGAGATACGAGGTTTCTGCGAAATTCTGCCCGACAGTGACGATATTTTAAAGGGGAGACGCGGGTACCGCGAGCTCCCCTGCCTCCCCGTGGCCAATCGAAATGCTCGAAATCGACAGACCTTCGACGCGACCGATCCGACGAGACTGCGGCGGGGGCGGTTCTCCTCTCTCTCTCTCTCTCTCTCTCTCTCCCTCTCTCTCTCCCGGAGTTCTTTTTACAATGTCATTATTTGGATAGGATTCCCCCCACCCCTCCCACGTAGGGTCCTGCGGTCTGGGGACCAAAAAAGGACCAAAATATGACCCATAAATCAGCAGCGCCGCGCTGGAGCGGGGGGAACTGCGAGTATTTACCCATAAATCATTGCAGCGGAGCCACCTACAATCAGACTAATGGGACAGGAAGACGTGCTGTCATCCAAGCCATGATGTCACCCCCCCGGCCCCGAGTCTGTGGGTGTTGGTGGTGTGTGTGTGTGTGTGTGTGCGTGTGCGTGCGCGCGTGTTGAGGGGGTCTGGATATGTAGTGGCAGGGTTCTGACTGTGTGTGTGGTGGGATGTCTAGCGGAGTGTCTCTGAGGGTGTGTGTGTGTGTGTGTGTGTGTGTGTGTGTGTGTGTGTGTGTGTGTGTGTGTGGTGAAGAATGTAATGGTGGGAATCTGAGTCTGAGTGTGTGTGCGTGTGTGTGTGTGTGTGTAGTGGGGGGTGTCTACGACTATGTTTGTGTAAGTGTCTGTGGTGACATTGCATGTGTGTGTGTGTGTGTGGTGTGCACGTGTGAGGCGGGAACGTCTGTTTATGTGGACTCGTGTGTATTGGGGTGGTCGGCGTGTGCGCGCGCGTAGGCGCGCGCCGCTTTTGACTGTCAGCAGCGTGTACACTTTCACGTGTCCGTACGTTTACGTGCGTTTATATTGGTCTTTACATGCACGCACACACACACACACACACACACACACACACACACACACACACACACACACACACATGCTGGCCTTGTGGTTAGTACTGGCTTACAATGGGTGTGGGATTCCATGGAGAAAATCTAAACAAGCCGAGCGGTTTGCGCCGGTCTGCCACGTTTCCACACAATGGCGCTCATTGACATAAATAACTTGGGACTGTGCGAAATGGGACACCCATTAACTCCTTCTCCACAGATAATTGCCCATTAGATCTCGGGAGAGAGAGAGAGAGAGAGAGAGAGAGCGACGGATTGAGAAATAACTGGAGGCTGACGCTGAGCGCGAGTCATTCGCGGCACAACAACAACAACAACAAAAGAAAAATGAACGCTCGCGTTCTGGAATCCATTACGGCGGCCGGGTATTATTTATGTTCATTTTGTTTGTGTATTTTTTTTTTCTTTTTTCTTTTTTCATTCTCTGTTCCATTATCCAGCCACGCGTCTGGATCGGCTACAAAGCCGAGCGCGGTCCCTGGAACAATATATTTTGAGACGGGGCGTCCGCGGTCAAATACATAATATAATTCTAGGAGGTCCTTGACATTCAAATGTTTTTGAGCGCCCGCAGATCAAGAAACATGCACATGTGCCATTTCAAAAACGTCACGAGTCCTACCATTGGCAGTAGATTTTCAGGAGATTTGGATTACATTGAGCTTGTAGATCAGCTATTTTTGCTATTTTTAGGTGCCGTGATGGCAGTCCAGGGGTGCAGCGAGATAATTCGATAACATTTGGCATTTATTTGGACACTTAAAAAAATATTTAGTATCATTTTAATCTTGAAGTACAAAGTTATTTTCAGTCAGTTCTAACCAAAATGGCTATTATCTCAATGTTTTCCTCACAACATAATCGTTAGAAAATGCTATAAATATAAGGTGCTGGGAGTGAAAATTATGAATATCGTCTCTGTCGGGCAAAAAAGAAACTTGTATCTCCAAGTTTCAAATGTGTATGTTTTTTGGTCAAGTAAAAGCCCTACTTCATCATACAAAAGAGTCACACAAGTAGTGAAAATAGCAGATCTACAACAACTACAACAGCATCGCGAGGCGTTGTGTGCTTGTAGATCGGCTATTTTCACTATTTTAAAATAATAACACAAAAAGAGAAGGTTTTGGACAAACAAGGTTTCCACCCAACAACGACGATATAATGTAGGGGTGCCTCGGATGAAAAAAATATTCATGGGGTGCCCTGAGACAAAAAAAAGTTTGGGAACCCCTGGCCTAAATACTGAAGTTGAAACGGCACATCTGTACGTTTTTTTTTCAGAAAACCATTAGGATTTAGACGACATTCCTTGGTATTTCTCATGTCTTAATGGGTTAAAGCAGCATGAGGAGCGGGGGGGCGCCCCGCCGCTGTCGCCCCGGTGACACCGATTGACACGATGCGTCAGAGAGCGGCCGCTGATCCGCCCACTGCCGCTGTCACTGACCGATGACGAACAGGACCCGCTCGTGACGCATCTTCAAAACCCTCCTCGGGTGATGATGAGTCAGTCCCCCACGGCTCCGTTCACGAAGTTCTAAAGCGGCCATCACTTAACTGAACCTCCCTGAACGTGTGTTTGTGTACTGTGAGTATCACATAGACCTGTGAAACCGGCAGACGGAAATAAGGGGGTGAATAAGGCTGCTGTGTAGCAGAAGGCCATTCAGAAGCATGACTCATCATTCATGACATCGAAAGAAGTGTCCACCCGTGTGCCGTACGCTACCGTACCGTACACTCTGACTCACTCCCTGTGACTTACTGTAAAGGAATGGACGCGGACGGAGTGACGACAGCCCCCCGGTGACGAGTGGGACCCGAGTATGCTGACATACCGTAGACTTAAAGGAATTATGACATGCTGTTTTTACCAATCATAAAAGTCTTTGTCCTGGTCCTGAAAACGTGTGTTAAAAATGTAAAACTGAAAACTCCACTCCAGGGAGCCATGATCTTTAGCTGGGT
Organism: Nannobrachium achirus; assembly: GCF_963921795.1. Classification (NCBI taxonomy): domain Eukaryota; kingdom Metazoa; phylum Chordata; class Actinopteri; order Myctophiformes; family Myctophidae; genus Nannobrachium; species Nannobrachium achirus. The sequence continues at coordinate 48,053,108 of NC_137825.1, forward strand.
GAAAGCCACCCATGCAGCTCTGGAGATACGCCGTTGGTTGTTCATGTGTGACGTCATCAGTGGAAATGCACACACCGCTCCTCGCGTTTGCGGAGCTAGGCTCAGTTCACGTGTGTATATATATTTTGAGACGGGGGTCGGTGGCCAAATACATATCATTTTGGGGGTCCTTCACATGCAAAAGTTTGAGCACCACTGACATAGAAACATAGCTTTTTCATAAAAAAAACCTTAGAAGGATTTGAAATATTCCAAGACTTTTCAAGATTTTTCAAAAACAGCAGATTTACGAGCTTGTATATATCTGCTATTTTTCAATAGTTAACGCACAAAATAACGTCAGTGAATCCTTGTACCCATGCAGGGCCCAGAATTTGGTGCGACACCCCCGGTGGAAATGAAAAGGGCTTGAGAGCCGCGGTGTCAGACCACAGTGCCGTATTTCCAGACAGCCCAACGGCAGCCTATATGGAACCAGAGTGTGATGTGGCAGCAATAACAATGAACCCGCAAAGTGACTGACATCATCGCTGCCTTTTATTTTTTTTTCTGCTTCTTTTTTCTCTTTTGGAACAGTTCCCCGATCTGTTTTGAATTTCTCCTCTTAGTAGCTAATAATAACTGAGCCTATACAGGCAAAGAGGACAAGCCCGGGCCGGGCCTAAACACACACACTATTACCAGGCAGGGGCGTCGCACCAAATTCTGGGCCCTGGGTATACTTTAACTATTGAAACATAGCAGATCTACAAGCTCGCAGCGCGGCACCGAGTGCCGCGCTGCGAGCTTGTAGACCTGCTATTTTTGAAAAGTCGTGAAATCGTCAAAAGTCTTTGAATATTTCAAAAGGTTTTTTGAAAAACCTATGTTTCTATGTCAGCGGTGCTCAAACCTTTTTCTATGTGAAGGACCCCCAAAATGAGATGTATTTGGCCAAGGACCCCCCCCCCCCATCTCAAAAATATTTAGCTCCAGGGACCCCCCAGAAGCAAAATTTGAGTTACAAAATGTTCGCTTAAAAAAAATACATTTGCACACATTTTCACGACTTTCCAAAAATAGCAGATCTACAATAGCAGATCTACAAGCTCGCAGCGCGGCACTCGGTGCTTGTAGATCTGCTATTTTTCAATAGCTAAAGTATAAAGTAATTAAGGCCCCCTCCACTTTGGTCGCTGGTAACTCAGTCCCACTTTTCCCCCCCTTGTGACGCCCCTGGTTACCGGAGGATTGCGCTCCATTTGGGGGCGGATAGCTAGCTGGCCCCGGGCCTCTTTTCATTACCGAGGGCAACGAGAGGCACGGCTTTACAGAAAGCGCCGGTGACTAATGGGGGAAATTACGGCTGAAACGCCCCCCGAAAAGTTGCAAACATTCGTTACAATTTAGCCCCGTGTCACCGTCAACTTGAGCTGCTCTTTCCCCCGCTAAGATTGCTGACAGGGAAAAAAAAACAGAAAGTGATATTACTGGAGCATCTCCGAAGTGTTCCAGTCGGCGTGCCATGCAGTCCGGGTTCAGGCGTCGCGGACGGGGAGCGTATAGGGATAGGCCCGCGGCCAGCTGGGATGTATCGTCGCTGTCGGGCAGAAACCTTGTATCTCCAACTTAAAAATGTGTATGTTTTTTTTTTGTTTTTTTTCGTTAAGTAAAGCCCTGCTTCATCACAGGATGATGTCGCACAAAACTAGTGAAAAAGCACACAACGCCTCGCGCCACGAGGCACTGTGTGTTTAAAGGGAAACTAGGTAACTACTTTTTAGTTGTGCAGGGGTTAGGGGTTGTGCACTGAGGTAATTGATAGGGCTATAAAAGTGCTAAGTGCTCGTTAGTGATCTCTCATCAAAGACAGCTACCTGTTTGATGCCTGTCATAGAGGGGGGGATGTGTTTGTATACACACAGACTTGCCTATTCCCCTTTAAATATATATATATATATACATTTTTATCCCACGATTTTGCAATACATTTTTTTACCCAGTGCCAATTACCTAAGCTGTAATCCTGGGCTCTGCTCTCCCTCTGCCAACCTGGGGAGAGCCCCGAACTGAGCACATGCTTCCTTCATTGCATGAGGAGTGAGCAGGCCGCTTCTTATCACCTGACAGGGGGAAGCTTCCCCGGTTGGACGTAGCTCGTGAAAGGAACACGTTATTCCAACCAGTTCCTTTCCCCTCCATCAGGCACCGTGCCTGAGCCAGGGGCAGGCAATGGCAGAGACCAGGACTACTACCCGTCTTTGTGAGGGTACCTACCCTAGGAGACACGGGGAGAACATGCAAACTCCACACAGAAAGGCCCTTTCGCCAACCCCACCTTGGGTATGGGCGCTGATGACGCGGAGGAGAGAACACGCCGCCAGCGGGAATCGAACCCTTTTTAAATGACACATACAAAACGGACGGTTTTAATTGGCATACAAGGTTTCCAGCGGACGACGAGGATACACTACACTACTGGGTGGCAGGGCTGCTGCTGCTGCCGTGCCACAGAGTGTGATGTGTGCTCCTCTTACCGCCATCCCCAAAGTGATTTATTCCATTTAATATGGACCTGTTTGCTTTGGACCGCGATATGTATTTGGTCATGATACATTAATAGAGTCGAAAACAACACGCTGAAAAATGACTCCGCTGACGTGTGCGCACGCTTGCGCGTGTGTGTGTGTGTGTGCGCGCGTGTGTGTGTTCCGCGAGGAGGCCTGGAGGCCCGCGCTGTCACTCAGCCCAGCTCGCAGGGTGGTCCAAACACTGAGGCCTCTCTCTTTACCCGGCCCCCACGCGTGCACAAACACTCGCGGCGGCGCACGCGCGTCACACACGCGCGCGCGCCCGCGCACAAACAAGCAAACAAACACTCGGGCCTGCGTACATGTAATGACATACACAACAAAGTATACATAAATATATGGCCATATATATATGACCATAATGAAGCAATCAAATAACCTCAGCGCTTCCCCTCTTCCTGTACGCAAACCGTACGTCTAAATATACCTCCGCGCGGGTTCAGTCTGCAACGTCAGCGGCGCCGGTTCAGCCGAAAGCTAAGGTATGGCAACACGACGGGTGTCCAGTCGTGTTGCCGTACCTTAGCAACACGCACGATGAATTTGAAGTCATTTTTTTGCCCCCGTAGCCAAGGTACGGCAGCTGCCATACCCTTGCCGTACCCAACTGACGCCTCTGCTGCAACGCACAGACACGTGGAGTCCGGGGAGGAAGAGGCATCGCCACTACACTGAAAGCCTTTCATGGCTTCACGTTTTGGACGCGGGACAACATTTTATTTATTTATTTTTTATTTTTTTCTCGGGTTATACGATGCATCGTTTGTCCCCGCGCCGTTCCCTCAGCCGCGGTGACTTGACTGCTGTTTTGGTGGATTTTTGTGCCGCAAGTCAACCGAGCCACTATAGCTAATAAAGCACTGCGATGAACCCGTCGAGAACGAATCTGTGTCACGCAAACCACTATTAACCATTATTCTTTATTCTTTGGCTGTTCAAACACAGCTGTTTTTGTAAAAAATATATATGGGTGGGTGACGTGACGTAACGTTTTCGCTGTCCTCGGTGTCAAACATGTATAAATAAAAAATATATCTGTCAAAAACCTTCTGAATATTGTGCAGGACATTAAGCTTTATGTGAACTTACTCAAGATTAAAACATTTCATTCCTCATTTCTTCAGAATTTTCAACCAAACATGGCAAAACTCATATGGTGTGACTGTCCTGACCTTGTTTCTCAAAGTGGGAACTTGAATAAAACTAAGAAAAAGAATTGCTAAAAATCATTTGAAAATGAATTTAGGCAAAAAAAATGTCTATTTGTGAGCCTATATCTTTTCAAAGTCAAAGCATAATTTTTTCAGTCATTTCTGATCAAAAACATTTTGTCCCCCAAACCAAAATCATTTGGTGTGACACTAGTTTGGACAAATTAAACAGGCAATTATTTGGACACCTATTGGCTAGAGAGGTCCTTCTTCTGTAAGGCTATTCAGCGCTCCCAGCACAACTGCAAGACAGGTGTCTGAGGTGAGTTATGATTTTAACATTTTCATGAAATGCCATCTTGTTGAAACTTTGACAAACTCACCACTTTGGATGTCTGTTGGTGTGACACCTTTTCATTAAAAAAAGCTTAAGTTATTTGAAGTTTTGGTCATATTTCCATGTAGATCTAGGTTGCTTTGTTATAGCTAGCATGCTGTTAGCATGCTAATGTGTACATAGTAGCCTCAAGGTAAACCTAAATGCAGAAAACGTAATATGGTGTGACACTTAATCATAATGGTGTGACATGTCTGCTTGTCACGCCATATGACTTGATTGTCACACCATATGATTTATACTGTATTTAACTACAGATATAACAATAAATAACAAAGTTCCATGTTTCTTTTGTACATTTAAACATTTGTTTTAAACATTTTTACATAAAATGTAATTTAGCTTCATTCAGTGATACTTCAAATTCATCAGACAGAGCAGAAACCCCTTCACAGAAACCTTAACATATTGTTTCAATCTAAACAATATTTTCTCTTTGTCTTAAACTATACATTCCATTTTCTTTTGTCAGCTGGAAAATGACAAGTGCTGAGAGAACGAGAAAGTACAGGGAGAAACTAAACAATGACCCAGCAAGGAGAGAGGAGCCAAAGGGGCGAGACTGCATTTTCTACGAAGAGCAGGAGGTTGTCTGTGGCATAGCAGAACCGCAACAAGGCAGCCGGTTTGCTACCCTCACCAAATACGACTGGCTGATGTACAATACAGTCTAAATGTATAATCTAATCTGATCTAATACTTTTGTACTTTCACTCACTGGACTGGACAGTGGACAGTGTTAAGGTAGGACCCGAGACAAAACTAGCGAAAATAGCTGATCTACAAGCTCTCAACACGTGCTGCGAGAGCTTGTAGATCAGCTATTTTCGGAGTTGCGCAACCCAGCACTCTTTAGCTAGTGGAGATGTGGTGTAATGTCATGATTCCTAATTACATTTGTTCAACACAAAATGCTGTGTTCAAGTTCAGGAGACTTCGGAAAAAAGCAATTTACCTGAATGCTGAGTTCTGTTTCCACTAATTGGTGTTAATAAAATGTTGCCTTGGCTCCAAGTGTGGCTATGCGCCTTATTGTCTCTTTAGGATCCTTCTGCCATGGGCCGGCAGAAGACTTAGGTGTGCGTAGCATTCCTGTGCACATCCTCATCATCCATCTACTACTACAATTCTTTCTTATCCCATGTTAAAGCCCTACAATAATATCCTGTTCAGAAATATTAAGGCCATGTTATCCTGGGTAATTGTTTAATCAATCAGTAAAGTTCAGTACTCACTAATAGGTAGGTTAAAACACAGTTTGCTTTGACACATGAAGATATGATCATACGGTGTGACACTAAATCATTTGGTGTGACATTCCAAATAGTGAAAAATCATACCTTTATTAATGATTAAACCAAAAAAATGTTTATGGATTACATAGAGAATATTATCAGGAAGAGTCACAAATATTTGTGTAATTTTAGAGAAAGTTTTGACAGAATACATTTAAAATATGTTGTAAGATCATGAACATGGGCCTCACACAGAGTGGCGATTATGAAAAAAATATACAGATATAATTCATTTTCAAAAAACTATAGTGGATCACTGGTTAGTTATGATAAAGGACTTTGATAAAGTGAGTAACTTAAGAAAGATGTACTCCATTTTCATTTTATGAACAATTATTTTCATGTCACACCATATGACGATTTTAGGCACAAGTACAACAAACTGCTGAATAAAGTCTGATTCCAATAAAATATCTAAAAACAAAATGTATTTCCATAAAGTTGAGAGTGAGTAGAACAAAAGTAAATAACTTTTATGCCTGCAATTTAAAGTTTTTTTAAAAACACATTTTTTGGGGCGTCACGTCACTGACCCATATATAATAATAATAATATATATTAAAATCTTTGCTTCTGGGGGGGTCCCTGGAACAACATATTTTGAGATGGGGGTTTGTGGTCAAATACATATAATTCTAGGGGTCCTTTTGACATTCAACACTTTGATCACCACAGATAAAGAAACATAAGCTGTTGTTCACATCTCCTCTAAATTACATTTCGTTTCAACATTTTTGCCGTTGGCCATTCAAAAACGGCAAGCGTGCTGCGCATCACTTCGCGCAGCACTGCGAGCTTGTACATCTGCTATTTATACATTTTAGAAAAAATCAAACCCAGTTTGAAGTGAGCGGTGGATTTGAGCAGTTCATTGCGATGCGATGCGAGGCGTGTGCTTGTAGATCGGCTGTTTTCACTAGTTTTGTGCGACGGTCTTGTATGATGATGCAGGGCTTTGCTTAACCAAAATACGTACACATTTGAGACTTGGAGATACAAGGTTTCTGCCCGACAGTGACGATATTTTAGTGATTATGTTGCTAGGAAAACGTTGAGATAATAGCCATTTTGGTTAGAATGACTGAAAATGACTTTGTACTTCAAGTTTAAAATGATACTAAATATTTTTTTCAAATGTCCAAATAAATTCCAGATATCATCACATCATCTCGCGGCACCCCTGGACTGCCGTCACGGCACCCCAGGGTGCCCCGTCACCCACTTTGAAAACCACTGTCCTATTGTATCAGCCTGTCGCGAGGAATGGAGCATTCAGACAACCTTGGTACTGTGGTGGATTGCAGCATTACTGGCGCAAAACAAGCATCCAGCCTTGGCAGATCAAAACCCCCAGAACCTAATTAACAAGGTTACCAGACCTTAAACTCCTCCATCTCCGCCAAAAGCCCCGCCACTCTGCCACTACAAAGACACCGCTCCGTGATTACTTACAGGATCCCCCACACCCCAGAAAACATGAAATTAAGAAAAGGAAAAAAAAAAAATAAATCAAACGGTGAAGAAAAAGAAAAATGCAGCCTCTTTCTTTTTTTTTACATGTGCGCATAATTGCGGAAAGAAAGCACCTCTTGAATGCCGCCTGCATAGGGTGCGTGGAATGCCAGCCGTGCCTTCCAAAGAACCCCAACAAGCACGGTCAGGACCAGTGTTGATTTCGTCGACTAAAACTATGACGAAAAATGTTTGTCGACTGTGTTTCTTTCACTGACGAAAACTATATAAAAACTAAACAAAAACGAAGCTTTGGTGACTAAAACTAAGACTAAATATATTGACAATTTCGTCAACAAAATAAAAACTGGACTAAAACGTTAGGGAGGGACTAGTGGAGAAGAGAGTAATTTTATGTTTGGTTGCTCTCAGGTGTTGCGTGCTGAAAATAGCCGATCTAGAAGCTCACAACGCGTCGCAGTTGTGAGCTTGTAGATCTGCTATTTTCAGCACGCAACCAAGTGTAAAATTAGTCATTACGATGCCATCAAGGCCTGCCAAAATACATTTTAGTGAACTAAATCAACTGTAGATTTAGTCACCTAAAATCTTATGATATTTAGTCGACTAAAATTAGACTAAAACTAAAAGAAGTTTTATTCAAAAGACTATGACTAAAACTAGATAAAAAAAATTGCTGTCAAAAACAACACTGGTCAGGACCTGGACCAATCAATGACGTCTCGATTGGGGCCAGATCACAGCCCATATAGGGATGATCGTGACGTCATTACCAGGACCTCATATGGACTTTTTTTTGTATTATAATTGTTATTGTTTGTAATGTCAGTTGAAATATGAGCATAATAAGGTTATAATCTGGGACATACCGGTATCTGACTAGTTATGATATTTATCTGGCATAGAATAACACCTGATTTCAACCAACATAAATCCTGTCAAACAAAAAAGTCCATATGACGTCCTGGTAATGACGTCAAGATCATCCCCATATGGCAGGGGTGGGCAACTTTGATGCCGGAAAGGGCCACTATATTTTCACACTCACTCCAGAGGGCCACAATGCATATACAGTCAAAAATAGCAAAAAGCCGATCTACAAGCTCAAAACGCGTCGCAGTGGGACACATTTTGAGCTTGTAGATCTGCTATTTTTTGCTATTTTTGAATTGGAATCCTGAAAAGTCAAAATTGTATTTAATTTCCAATGCATTTATATGTTCTTACTTCTTATGTTAACTTTATGAACTTCAATACAAATACATCGTGAATAAAAAAGACTAGTACTAGTCATTAAGATGCTAATATAGACTGAAATAATTAAAGTGGGTCATGTTTGCATGTTTGGAATTGTAACAGCTGAAATCAATAATACATTATTATTCAGATATCAACCTGAGGGCCTCATTAAGTGAAGGTGAGGGCCGCATGTGGCCCCCGGGCCGCCAGTTGCCCATGTCTGCCATAATGGTCTGTGATCAGGCCCCAATCGAGACGTCACTGATTGGTCCAGGTCCTGACCGTGCTTGCTGGGATGTGACGCACGAGAAGAGAAGTCGAAGGGTTCCGCGTTTTAGAAACGCTCGTCCGCCTCTCTCTCCGCCGAGAACGGCGGCCTACGCACGTGAAATCGGGAAAACACATGCCCGGCGGGGCAACAAAGAGACAGTTGTTGCCGTAACTTTGGCGCGAGGGTTCAAACATCAGAAGAAATTAAGCTCCCTCTCACCAGCAACCCAGACCACGGCTCCACTTTCCATATCTGCTCTTCCAAAAGACAACAAGGCACGAAGTGAGTTCTCCCGGTGATTTATTTGAGCTATTAGCTGTGCCATGTCTCTGGATAAGCTCCACTCTAGTCCTCCAGGTGAGGGGGAAATGAGTCGTTAATATTTGCGCCACGCTACAGTTCACCCACGGCATCGTGCGCAGCAGGAAACGCAAAGCCCACCGCGTCCCCCAGCCCCCCCTTTCTGGTATTAGACATCCCCTGAACAAATACTGCAAATGGTACCACCCCGCCGCCGACGCCACCCCCCCCCCCACACACACACACACACACAGAACGGTAATAAGCTGTAATTGCCTGCAATCTGAATACATTAGCCTAATGAGGAGCCTGTTGTCTTTGTGTGCAATCATGGCAGACACAGGCAGCTCCGAGGACAAAAAAAAAAGATGGCAAGCGCGGCGCATGAATCACAGCGCGCTGCCGGCAGCCTCGTCCTCGTGTTTTCTGCCCTTACAACGCTGAGCTTGGCTCATGGAAATTGCCGAAGAGCAATTAGATGTAACCGAAGGTCACAATTTTTTTTTTTTCTTTTTTAACTGGTGTCTCTTAAGCATACAAGCGGTGATTGGAGGTGTAGTTTTGTTTGGTGTGGCCACTTAGTGGCTTTGCGAGCGTCCCCCCGCGCCGAGACCTCATAATTCTAAGTTTAGCGCGGTTGTTGTTCTTCGCTGCAATTAACAGGTAACGTCATCTGCATCACGTGGGAAATGTTTTCGATAGAGCAAAAAAAAAAAAAAACATTATGAAAGACCAGGCCACAAAAGAATTTGAACATGAACCAGATTAGTTTCCTTTCGTTTTTTTTTTTTTTTTTTTTCGTTTTGTTTGCTACGTTGGCTCTTTTTGTTGGCGATGGAGAGGTTTCTACAGGACAAGGATGATGATGATGATGATGATGATGAGTTAGTGAGGTTTTGTCCTGTCAGTTTAGCGGAGGAGCCGTGCTGGCATTGACGCGCGGGAGGATGACATAAACTCACCGTACGACTCCGGAGGGAGGGGTCGAGGATTTGAGGGTTTCGTGAACCTCTTATTATAATCAGCCTGAGTCCCCCCCCCTAGACACACACACACACACACACACACACACACACACACCACATCCTCAGCTCTTTAAGCTGTTGTTTTTCAAACTGTAGGCTGTTTTCTCTCGACGTGTTTTTATTTTATTTTATTACAATGGCTGCCCTGCTAGCTCGCCATCTCCATGCATCTCCAGCATCGCTGCTGGCGACTGGCTGCTCTCTCTCTCTCTCTCTCTCTCTCTCGCTCTCTCCCCCCCCTCACCAAGACGTCTGTCTGGGGGCTGGCACACTCCGCTCTCTCTCTCTCTCTGTCTCTCTCTCTCTCTCACTCGCTCTGTCTCTTTTCGCTTTCTCTCTCTCCCCCTCGCTCCCATTTTTCCTCTCATTTATTTTTCTCCTAGCTCCTTGCCTCCTTCTTCTCTCCCCCTCTCTCTCTCTGTCTGTCTGTCTCTCTCTCTCTCTCTCTCTGGGGTCGGAGGCGCCATTGTGTGTTTGCAGCTTGTTTACGAGGAACACTGATTCAACCCAGTGAGGTTTGGCTGGGGCTTGGATGGGGGGGGGGAGGGGGAGGGGGGAGAGGGGGAGGTGGGGGGGCGATATGAATGAATGTGCAACACCCTACCTCACAACCACACCACCAAACCTCCTCCACCCCAGAGTCCCGTGCCATCAGCTTTCCCCTCCTCTCCCCCCGTGTTCCTCAGCCTACCTATGGTCCTAAATTTCCACTGCTGTGTGTGTGTGTGTGTGTGTGTGTGTGTGTGTGTGTGTGTGTGTGTGTGTGTGTGTGTGTGTGTGGGTGTGTGTGTGTGTGTGTGTGTGTGTGTGTGTGTGTGTGTGTGTGTGTGTGTGTGTGAGTGTCAGGCACGTGCACACGTAGACACCAAAGGGGGCTTGAGCCCCTGCCCTTTTATCTGTCTGAAAGTGCCCTCTCCAAACCATAAATGCAGTTTTTACTATGGCGGGGGGAAAAAAAACCCTAACCCTAATACCTGAAGGCAGCATTCAAGAGAATTGCCTTGTCCAAACTCTCCTGAACTTGAATGCAGTATCTTATGTTGAAAGAATTGCCCTCTCTGTGTAGAAATCCATGTCATACGCCCCATCTCACTTGATTATGCTTTGTTCAGTGTGGTATCAAGCCCAGAAAATAGCCGACCTCCAAGCTCACAACGCGTCGCAACGCGACGCGTTGTGAGCTTGGAGGTCTGCTATTTTCGATAATTTCACCTAAAGGCCCTTTTAGAAATAAAAAAAAGTGCCCACTTCAGACCACGAATGCAGTTTTTTACTATGGTGAAAGAAATGCAAATGCCCCTCTTTCCATGCCATACCTGAAGGCAGCGTTTCAAGAGAATTGCCTCGTCCAAACTCTACTGAACCTGAGCGCTGGCATCTTATGTCGAAAGATTTGCCCTCTCTGTGTAGAAATCAAGCATCGAAAATAGGCGACCTCCGAGCTGGTGTGTGTGTGTGTGTGTACACACATGTTTACGGTCTATGGGTTTGCCGCTCTGACATCATGCTCTGATGTCACT
>NC_137825.1:48064548-48087048 GCF_963921795.1 Nannobrachium achirus
AGCTCGCGGCGCGGCACTCGGTGCCGCGCTGTGAGCTTGTAGACCTGCTATTTTTCAACAGCTAAAGTATAAAATAATCCCAGGCTCCTCCACCACCTTGGGCCCTATAGTAACTCAGTCCCACTCCCCCCCCCCGCCCCCTTGGTGACGCCCCTGACAGTAGCCAGCCAGGCAGCAGCGTGACCCGTGCTTTCCTCGGCGCCCGCGCTCCTCGCCACACAGGTATCTCCTCTCTCTCCTCTCCTCTCCTCTCCTCTTATCTCTTTCTCGTCTGATGATCCGTTTCTCCGGTTCTCGCCCACGCCGGCGTTTGTTTGACGTCCGTCTGGGTGTCGACATCCAAGACGCAAGAAAAACCCGACCCCTTGCTGACTCCACAGCGCCCAGGCGACACGTCTCACCCCCCCACACACCCGCCCACCGTCCCTATCTCCCATACCGCCAACCCCACTCACCCCTTAACCACCCCTTCACCCCCCCACTCCTCCTCTTACCTTCAAGAGGGGTGCTGCACCAAATTCTGGAGCCCTGGTTGCTTTAACTATTGAAAAATAGCAGATCTACAAGCTCACGGCGTGGCAACGGGTGCCGCACTGCGAGCATGTAGATCTGCTGTTTTTGAAAAAGTCGTGAGAAAGTCTTGGAATATTTCAGATCCTTCTAAGGTTTTTTTTTTTTTTTTTTTTTTTTTTTGAAAGACCTATGTTTCTATGTCAGTGGTGCTCAAACTTTTTCATGTGAAGGACCCCCAAAATGATATGCATTTGGCCACGGACCCCCATCTCAAAATATTCAGTTCCAGGGACCCCCCAGAAGCAAAGTTTGAGTTACAAATGTTCGCTTAAAAAATACTTTATATTCAAAGATTTGTGCACATTCTCACGACTTTTCAAAAATAGCAGCCGTGCTGCGAGCTTGTATATCTGCTATTTTTCAATAGCTTAAGTATAAAATAACGAAGGCCCCTCCACCTTGGGCTCTAGTAACTCAGTCCCACTTTTCCCCTCCTTGTGACGCCCCTGCACACACACACACACACACACACACACACACACACACACACACACACACACACACACACACACACACACACACACACACACACACACACGCGCGCGCGAGGGCCACTAATTTACAGTGTTTGTGCGTCCTGAGATATCCGTGAACGTCTGGCTATTCTGGGCACGTGGAACACGGAATCAATGCCGGATAGTAGCTGCATGGCTCGCTCCTCCCGAGGCATCCGCACGCTCACTTCCCCTCCGCCGTCGCTGATACCCCCCGCTGATACCCCCACGCGCGCACGCAGCCCCCCTTTCCACTTGCGTGGCGCACTTGACGGCGGCCAGCCAGTATGTACTCTCCAGGCGTCTTAGGTAATAGCAGTCAGAGAGTCTGCGGGAGGTTTTGGCGCGGGCCGATATGCGCGCTGCGCGTGGAATGCGACCGGGGCCTGGAGGGGAATGTTACTGCAATACTGCCAGTGGTGTAAAGTAACTAAGTACATTTACTTCAGTAATGTACTTAAAGGAGTAGTTCACCACTTTTCAACCTGTCTTCATATAATAGGTCCTCACTAATGTTCATGATAAAATAGCACAATTTCTTTCTACTCAGTCCAAGTCTCCTAGGAGAGCTGTGGGAAGTTCAGAATCCATCGTCTTTGTGACATCATCATTTTCCAAAAAATTAAATTAATCAATATTTTTGAAAAATATATTTAGATTTTTATTATCGCGAGAACAATGGCTTCCACTTTAAAATTGGGTTTCTGACCTGCCCACAGCCCTCCTCTGAGAAAAAAGAAAAAGAAAAAAGAAAAGCTATTTTTGAGTGAGGACCAATTATATGAATATAGGTTGAAAAGTGGTGGAGTGCCCCTTTAAGTGCAATGTTTAGGTGTTTGTACTTTACTTGAGTATTTCCAATTTCCGATACTTTTACTTCCACTACTTACTAGTTACTTTGCAGTTGTAAATTATAATATTATAAAACACATATTAACCCACTTAAGCCCTATTTTATACCTTGGCTATTTGAAAATAGACGATCTGCAAGATCACAATGCGTCGCGATGCATCCTTGTTCTGCACATTAGATGGACTTACGTTGGCCAAAAACAGATGAAGATTTGAAATAGTGAAAACAGACGATCTACAAGCACACCAATTCGCCTTGCGATGATCGGCTGTTTTCACTAGTTTTGTGTGACAGTCTTGTATGATGAAGCAGGGCTTTACTTTACAACAAAAAAACGTACACATTCGAAACTGGAGATACAAGGTTTCTGCCCGACATTGACGAAAGACAGGGGGTATAGAGCAGTGGTTCTCAACATGTGGGTCGGGACCCCCAGGGGGGTCCTAAATTATTTTGGGGGGGTCCCCAGATGATGAACTTAACGTGCAACATTGTTTTCTCACTCAACAGTAAACAAACCAACGTAAAGTTTAAGTGTATAGAGGGTATCTTCACATTTCTAAAATGACAATGTAATACCTCTAAAATGGCAAATTAAACATTGGCAAAATGTTCAAATATTATCAAATATTAGAGGCAAAAAAAAAAATCACAACGCCTCACGTTGCGAGGCGTTGTGAGCAAGTAGACCTGCTATTCTCACAATAGAACCGTGTTATACAAAATATAATGCCTCAACTCTTAGTGCTCGTCAGGGTGGGAGGGGTCCCCAGTTAAAATATGATTATTTTGGGGATCGCAGCCTGAAAAGGTTGAGAACCAGTGGTATAAAGCATAGAGCATGAGAGGCAGAAAGAGAGAGAGAGAGCTAGAAAAGGAAGAGAAAAGAATAAGAGACAGAGTCGTGTGATGGAGCATAAGCGAGAGAGAGAGAAAGAATGAGAGAGAGACAATGTGAGAGACAGACAGAGAGAGACAGAGAGAGAGTGAGTGAGTGAGAGTGAGGGGCCTCGGAGATTCCCCGTTCCCCATAACACACATTCCCTTTCCCGAGGCATTCCAAAGGGAGAAATACCACAGTCTCCGCAGCTCTACAGCACTCGTAAATAATCCGAGGCCGGGCGCCACCTCAGAATCCCCGGGACGGTGGGTGCCATGTCCGCTCTGAGGCCCCGGGTCGGGGTGGGGTGGGGTGGGGCGGTGGGGGGGACTGGGGTGGAGGGAGGGTAAGAAGAGAGGGTTGGGGGCGGGGGGATGGGGGGGAGGCCCGAGCCTGCTATATTGCATCATCAACATCATCATCATCGTCGTGGATGGGCCGGGTTGGGGAGGGGCAGAGGCGTCATTTGGGGCATCAGGTTTATAGCAATTGCCACCCCCTAGTGTTGTGCACATTTAACCCATTTAGGCCTAGAATTATTTAATGCTTTAACTATTGAAAAAATAGCAGATATACAAACTCGGCTTATAGATCTGCTAATTGAAAAAAGTCTTTGAATATATATTTTTAACAGCGAACATTTGTAACTCAAACATTTGCTTCTGGGTGGTCATTTTGGGGGTCCTTGACATGAAAAGGTTTGAGAACCACTGATTTAGAAGGAAAGATTTAGAAGACATTCATAGAATCGGGTAAAAAAATATTCAAAGACTTGCTCAGTTAGAGTAAAGAAAAGATGAGTGTTAAAATGTTTTCGTTCACTTCTTTCTATTGTTTTAGCCATTTTAATGACTTTGATTTCAGTGCATGGGGGCATGCATGCAAGTGCCTAAATGTGCTTTTTAGACACAATAAGCCAGCAATTTCTTTATTGCTAACACTACTAGCCTCCATAAGTCACATCCTCCCATGAAAGATTGTGGTGCATCTTGGGAATGGTTATTATATCTAAAAAGACACATTTAGCCACTTGTACGCATGCCCAAAGTTGTGAAAGTGTGCAAATCTTTGAATATATGTATTTTCTATAAGGGAATATTTGTAATTTTGCTTCTGGGGGGGGGGGGTCCCTGGAACTAAATATTTTGAGATGGCAGTCCGTGGCCAAATACGTATAAGTTTGGGGGTCCTTCACATGAAAACGTTTGAGCACCACTGACATAGAAACCTTCATAGACATGCACCCATTTTCACAATTTTTCAAAAATAGCAGATATACAAGCTCTGCCGCGCTGTGAGCTTGTATATCTGCTATTTTTCAATAGTTAAAGCACAAAATAATGCAGTGAATCCTTGTACCCAGGGCCCAGAATTTGGTGCGACACCCCTGCCTGCACTAGCAGTAGTCCCTGCTGCTTGGTTAGCGTGAACCTTCCGACTTGTTACGTTCTCCTAGTGAAACTCAACGCCGTCAGGTGAGAAGGAACGGCTGGCTCCTCCGTATCGGAGGAGGCGCGCGGTTGTCTGTGGCCTCCAGTGGAGCTTGGCGGCCACAGGGACGTGGGGCAAATTTGCAATGACTGAATTTGATGGAAATCAGGGGGAAACTGAGAAGAAAAAAAAAAAGTCCATTGAACTCTCTGTATTTCAGTGACTGATTTCTGTACACTGGCCACCAAAGCTGAGCTCTTAAAGATGCAGTGCCATGATTTCCCCCCTCCTAAAACATGATTATCAGGTATTATTATGATTATACTAGGAGGAAGATTTTTTTCCAAAAGAGAAGAGAGAGTTAAAATTAGTTTTTTTTTTATGTGGCCACACACACCAGTTCATTAACACAATTACTGCCTTTTAATCTGAAGTTTGCTTGGTGCCTTGGTGCCGCGTCGTTTCCTCCGTAGTCCGCCGCTATTATTTTGAAGGGCCGGAAGGGGGTTGTTGTTGTGTTTTTGGATTATCACTTGACGGCAACGATTACGTCATCTAGTCACATGACAGTGTGGGTCCAGAAGAGAAACATGTCTGCGCCCAGCCGAGTGAATTTTGTACAGGAATCAGCCCACTCTTTGGCTCAAAATGTCTCTTTTTGAATAAATGAAGTCTCTTTATGGGCCTCTCAATGGATTTACTATGGCGGACCTTCACTTCGCGTGCACGCACAACGTGCGTTGTAAACAAATCGCGGACATTACCGATGCAGGCGGGAGCGGAGCGGTGTGCTGCAAGTAATTATACTTTTACAGTAAATACAGTAAGATTGACAGTCCTCACCGTCAACGGCACCATGGTTTTAACCCTTTCAATGAAGGTGAGGATTGTCAACGGCAGCAGAACAGTTAAGTATGCCTGGATGTCTTGGAGGGTGGTAACCTAGCTGAAGTTAGCCACACCCACAGTGTTGGGTGAATGGTAAAAGGGGAGGGGATGATTATATGATGTCATTTTATCTGTGTTTTAGGATCGGCACTTTTGACCCACACGGTGTCCGCCTCCAGGAAGAAACCCCAAATACAAAGGCAATACATAATTGCTCATAACAACCACACCAGGGGGTCTAATGAAGTACTGTCAACCTCCTAGACACATGAAAACCAGAAAAAGTACAAAACTATGGCACCGCCTCTCATCATTGTATTTAGTTGCGTGCCGGTGTCGAGCGGCGCAAATAGCCTATCTATCAGCTATTTCCAAACTGCGACACCCACACGCCAACAATTACCCAGGCTTCACTCCTCCCGGGGCCGTGCCCGTGAGTTATAGGCTCACCTGATTCCAAGTCAACCACAAATTAATCAAGCGGAATGCTTCCCAAAACGTGACATGCTAATGTTGTTAGCACGCGGGGACATGGTGTCCCCACGTGGCATGCTGTATTAGTGGATCCTGGCATTCGGTAAAAACAGGTGTTTGCTGTCTTTGTATTTTACGATTTGATGTGTGCCTATTTGTGTGTGTGTGTGGGTGTGCGTGCGTGCGTGCGTGCGTGCGTGCGTGTGTGTGTGTGTGTGCGCGTGTGTGTTGGGGAGGCTTGGCATAGCCTGCTACTGCACAGACTGTCCCTAACAGGCACGTGCACACATAGACATCAAAGGGGGCTTGAGCCCCTGCCCTTTTATCCGTCTGTAAAAAGTGCCCTCTCCAGACCATGAATTTTACTATGGTGAAAGAAATGCAAATTCCCCTCTGTCTCCAGGCCATACCTGAAGGCAGCATTCAAGAGAATTGCCTTGTCCACACTCTCCTGAACTTGAATGCAGCATCTTATGTCGAAAGAATTGCCCTCACTGTCCAGAAATCGACACCACATCTCCAGTATTGCCTTTTCATGCTTAGTTTAGTGTGTTATGAAGTACCGAACATAGCCGACCTCCAAGCTTACAACGCGTCGAGATTGTAGCCTGCTATTTTCGATGTTTTCACCAAAAGGCCCTTTTAGAAATGTCAGCCCCTGCCTCTCTAACATTCTCTGCACGTGCCTGGTCCCTAACACCTCTGGTGTCGTCGCGTTGATCACAAGCGAGAGCGAGGGAGACTCTCTCCGATGAACCTTTGGGACCAGACCTAAAGTCTAAATAATGGAAGGGGGGGGGAATGGCGTAATAGAAAATGTCACATTATGTGGAACTAAAAGCCGTCGCTCTGTTCCTCCCCTCTTTGGTCAATGACTTCAAAAAGGAGGAATGTTTATGGGCTAGACGAGTGGCTGGCCGTCTGTGGAAAGCAGCAGCAGGCCCCGGGATTAAACAGGGCCCACACAATAGAACGAAACAGAGAGAGAGGAGGGGTGGGCCGGGGGGGGATACATGCTGTATACACAAGCAACTCTTAAGACATATAGCCTATTAGTCAACGTCAAGTACACTTGCACTCAGTAACCAGTGGTGTATAGTAACTAAGTACGCACATTTACTTACTGTACTTAAGTACAATTTTGAGGTGTTTGTACTTTAATCGAGTATTTCCAATACTTTTACTTCTACTCCACTACATCTCGGATCCAAATATAGTGTTTTTACTCCACTACATTTATTTGGACACTTCAGTTACTTTGCAAATATAAATTGTAATGTTATAAAACATACAGTAACCACTATTTTATACCTATAGGCTATTTTCAAACATTTTGTACTTTTACTTTTGGTACTTTTTTAATGCAGACACTTTCATACTTTTACTCGAGTGTACATTTTGAATTCCGGACTTTTACAGAGTATTTCTACATGGCAGTGTTGATGCTTTTACTTGAGTAAAGAATTTGAGTACCTTTTCCACCACTGTCAGTGGCACAACCTCCCTCGCAACACACACGCACACGCACACTCTCTCTCTCTCTCTCTCTCTCTCTCTCTCGCTCTCTCTCTCTGTCTCTCACAGGGACGTGCTGGCCATTGGGAAAAGCGGGACAATTCCCGAGCGGCCGGTTCATTCCCGGCCGGTCCAGGCCGGCCATTAGGAAAAAATTTAACTGTTTGCACAAAAGAAAAAATTAAACTGTTTGCACAAAAGTAGTGAAAACAGCCGATCTACAAGCACACAACGCCTCGCACCGCGAGGCGTTGTGTGCTTGTAGATCTGCTGTTTTCACTAGTTTAAATCATTTTTTAAATGATAAATAGGCTACAAAGCAAACGGTTTTGGACATACAAGGTTTCCACCCGACAACGACGAAATATAACTAATGTAATTGGCCCACTGGCTTGTCACTTGTCATGATCTGAAATGGCAAATCTTTGAGTAGCAGCAACTACTATATCTCTCTCTATACTACGCAATGAGGGCCTCTCCAATTCTTTTTCCCGGGCTGAATCAGGGGCCCAGCACGTCCCTGGTCTCTCACTCTCTTTCTCTCTCTCTCTCCCCCCCCTCTCCCCCTCTCCCTCTCTCTCTCTCTCTCTCTCTCTCTCTCTCACTCTCTCTCTCACTCTCCCTCTCTCTCTCTCCCTCTCTCGCTCACACACACAGTGGGCCTTGACGGAGTACTCCCACAGCATAAGCCATCCATTGAGCATGCCTTCTGGAATGGGTCTGCAAGGACAACTGTGCATAACTGCTCCACATTCCGCGGGGCTATAGCCCCGGTAGCAGCAACAGCAATCAGCAGCGAACGCCACGCAAACACATATGACAGGGCCCCTCTAAGTGAATCCCAGCCGGCGAGCGTCAGCGCGAGCTGCTCCATTCGCACACCGTTTTCTTATTTTTTTTACTGAGGTCTCATAATAACCAGGTCGGTTTTATTTTACGGGTACGACTGATGTGTTTCTCTGCTTCGTTGTACGATGGCATCGTGGAACGAAAATAGCAGACCTACAGCGTAAGATCACTATTGTCGTCGTTGTCGTGTGGAAACCTTGTATGTCCAAAACCGTTCGTTTTGTATTTATCACTTTAAAAATGATTTAAACTAGTGAAAACAGCCGATCTACAAGCACACAACGCCTCGCGCTGCAAAAAGTAGTTTTCACTACTTTTGTGCGACGGCATTGTCTGACGAAGCAGGGCTTTGCTTCGCGAAAAGACGTACAAATTTGAAACTTGGAGATACGAGGTTTCTGCCCGGCAGCGACGACATGCATCGCAGAGGTGACATGTTGTTAGCTTATACATCAGCTTTAAAAGAATCACACCCGTGTGAAGTGAGTGGTGCTGATGATGATGACAATGATGGCTTCGTCACAGGGGAGTCAAATGCTGATGACATGATACAATGGAAAAAACACTTACGGCGTCAGAATTGTGTCAATGTCAGGCAGAAACTTTGTCTCTAAGTTTCAAATTTGGACGTTTTTTCGTAAATTACTTCATCATACAAAAGCTTGTAGATCGGCTATTGTCGCGATTTTAAATCGTTTTTTAAAAATAATAATAAAAAGGTTAGGATTTGGACATACAGTACAAAGTTTCCACCGGACAATGTTTGATTGTGACCGCCACGTCGCAGTTACCATCAAAACCTCCACCGGCTGTCAGTCAGTCAGTCTGTCAGTATGTCCGTCACGTCACACATTTGCCCTACTCATATCTCCGCCACCGTTGCCCCTATCCATGCCAAACACCTCATTTCTCACATGGCCCTCTTCTAGCGCCACCATGAGGCCGATTCTTGCAAAACACATTTTTGGACACTGCTCCTACAGATTTTGCCCTTAAAAGCGGTACACAGTATCTCTACAGTCATGTCATCAACATGGATCTGTCCCATTTCCCATATTCCCTCCTGATTGGCTACCATTGCCTTCTACAGTTTGTCGCTTATCTCCCGATTAGGGAGTCTTACTGGTACCATGAAAAAAAAAAAAAACATGATTTGATACCATGGAAAAACACTTGGAAAAAACACACAGACAGACACGCAAAGTCACGCGTTGGAGCGGTTGGCACCGCTCAAAAAGACATTACAGGACATAGACCCTATGGGACAAAGAGGGACAACAGTGAGGACAGTCAGGACACGTGCCTGTATGTTGACCAATGTCCAAACTCCAATGTCCAATGTCACAAAGAGGGGCAAATCCATTCATCATAGGCTGTCACCACTGTTCCATGACCACATGACACAACGGTCCAAAAAGCATCGCAGGGACGCTTCAGACAGGCGAATGGAGAAACTTTGCGAAGAGAGCTTGGCAGTCCATATCCTCCCGTCCATTCCCTTTTCTTTTATTTTATTTTTTCTACTATGGGAGGGTTGACATTGACAAAAAACAGGAACACGGAAGAGTGAAATATGACAACGCGCCCCAAGCTTGAATTCAGACGAACACAGTCAAGTGACTATTCCTTTTCCTGAAACACTGGGCCACTGTAAGACAAAGGGCAAGCCAGAAGTGAGGTCCTTCGTGGCATTGGTTCTCAACCTGTGGGTCGGGACCGCCAACGGGGTCCCCACATTATTTTAGGGTGTCCCCAGATGATTAACGTAATGTGCAACAGTGTTTTCTCACTCGACAGTAAACAAACCAACATAAAGTTTATGAGTATAGCACATTTCTAAAGTGACAATTTAAGGACTTTTTAATACCTCTAAAATGACAAATTAAACATTGGCCATATTGTCAAATATTTGAGGCAGAAATTCTGAAAATAGCCGATCTACATCGACACGAGGCATTGTGAGCATGTAGATCGGCTACCTACACAACAGAACCGCGTTATCAAAAATCTAACGCCTCAACTCTTAGTGCTCGCCAGGATGGGGGGATGCGCCCCCCCCCCCCCCCGGTTCCTCTTCGGTCTACTCCAGTGTTTCTCAACCACTGTGCCTGGGGACCTTTGGTGTGCCCCCGAGAAGGGTCAAGTGTGCCCCTTGAAACTGCATGGAAGCCAGTATTGTATTTATCATTTTAAAAATTATTTAAACTAGTGAAAACAGCCGATCTACAAGCACACAACGCCTCGCACCGCGAGGCGTTGTGTGCTTGTAGATCGGCTGTTTTCACTACTGTTGTGCGACGGCCTTGTATGGTACAAACGGCCTTGTGAACGACGGCCTTGTAAACGTACAAATTTGAAACTTGGAAATACAAGGTTTCTTCCCGACAGTGACGATACTTACACCCCCCGTATTATGTTGGTGTGCCCATGGATTCTTGGGACATGAAAAGTGTGCCCATGCAGAAAAAAAGGTTGAGAAACACTGCTCTTCGGTCTTGCACTGTGAAAGGCTCAGTGTTCATTTAATGCTAAAAAGGACCCTTCGGGGTAACACCGAACATCTCACAAGCGCACACACACAACCGAGGTTCTCCGGCCTGGCACCTTGAGACAGGTTGGTCGGGTAATAAGGGGCTGGCGCTGTCAGCGCTCGTTGGAACATTTGCGATCGAGAGGATTCCAACAGGAAGACACGGGGACGACAATTAGCCATTCGCGCTGGCGCGGCCGTTGGCACCTCCTTGGCACCTCCTTGGCAGCGGCGGGCATGAATGGCAGGAGACGACCGAAAAGGGAGTAGCCCACGCGACGGCTTCCAAAGGAGAAGCGGGGTCCATTACAGACTCTGCTGGCCCGCTCACACATGCATTACCTCTCTGCTGGCGCGGGCCACGCACGAGACATACAGTAGGTTCATTAGTGCCACCGCCGGCTAGGGCATTCACGGATAGTGATTTTTAGTATTCGAATTATTCGACCTCAAAGTATTCGAATAGTCGAATATTCGACAGGACTGGCCAAACTGTCAAATATTAAGTAAGCAAGAGGCGAACATTGTTGCGAGGCGTTGTGAGCATGTAGATCGGCTATTTTCACAATAATTATCTACGGAACAGAGTCACATTAAATGTAATACCTACATTCCAGGTGCTTGTCAGGGTGGGGGTCCCCAGTTCAAATATGTTTATTTTGGCGGTCACAGCCTAAAAAGGTTTGAGAACCCCTGGTATAGAGCATTAACAAATTCATCCACCAGGGGCAATGACAACTCATTCTTATGACTTCCTATCTAGCCAAGCTTTATAAACTATACATTTATTAAGGAGAAAACAATAAAAAAAATTAAATAAGCGAATATTCGACTTCGGTGAACAACGTCGAATAGCGACTTTGATATTCGAATATTCTAAATATTTGGTGAATGCCCTACCGCCGGCTAGGGATGGGATGGGACGATACGCGATGTTAGTGTTTATCGTGATAAAAAAAAACACTCACGATAATCGTGGTGTTTTAATTTATCGTGAAATCATTCTCCGTCATGCACTGGGATCAATTCCGTTACATGCTGTCATTCAGACACCCCCCCCATTCAGACACTAACCCTATACCTAACCCTAACCCTAACCTCTATGGAAGTGCTGCCACTCAATTAGAAGTCAATGTCTGAATGGCAACATGTCTGAATGGAGAACAATTCACCTTTTGTTTGCCGAGCTGCATATCCGGTACCGGACTTTAAACCCTCTATTGGTAAAATGTACTTAATGTACATAATATACGTACTTGATACAGTCTTTTTTCCACTCTCTACCAAATCCTTTTGCCAAAAAAAATAGCCGTTTCTAATATAGGGTTTCTATTCGGATTTTCATTTCATATCTTTGTGATGTATTCAATTTTAAGGCGTGTAACTCGCCCCATGGGCTTTGTATAGAGCCCACTTAGTGGGAAAAGAGACTGTGTCTCAATGTGTTTTACTGGCTAAATAAAGGTTAAATAAAAAACATAATAATAAAAAAGATTTGAAAAGAAAGAGAAAAGACCCCCACCCTTTGGAACCTTCAATGATGATCCCAAATGTTCCAAAATTGCAACAATAGACGATCTAAAGAAATCCGAAAGAGCCCGATCTAAGAACTTGCGTTTCGCGAGCGCACGTTATTCCTACTCGCTTATGGATTCTACTGGGCACTGCAAGGCGAAAGTTTGGCACACGACAAAGTATTTAAGTGGTTTAAGTGGTTGAACAGATTGAGCATTTTCGTCTCCAATACACAGCGTATTTGAAAGAATGTTGGATTAAGGCAACCAATCCCGTCACACCAGTCTCTTTTTTTTTAACCCATATAAACCGGGTACACATTATTAAGCATTATTTTATGCTTTAACTATTTAAAAAAAATAGCAGATATACAAGCGGCACCAAGTGCCGCGCTGCGAGCTTGTAGATCTGCTTTTTTTTTTTTTTATCCCACGATTTTGCAACCCATTTTCACCCTGTGCCAATTGTCTATGTAATCCTGGGCTCTGCTCTCCCGCGCCTGGGGAGACAACGGACTGACCTCATGCTTCCTTCAATGCATGAGGAGTCCAAGCTGTTTCTTTTCACCTGACAGGGGGGATTTCCCCGGTATGGACGTAGCGCATGGAAGGAACACGTTATTCCAACCAGTTCCTTTCCCCTCCATCAAGCGCCCCGGCTGGCCAGGGGGAGGCATTATTGAGACCAGGATTACTGCATGTTTTTGTGAGGGTATCAACCCTAGGAGACACGGGGAGAACATGCAAACTCCACACAGAAAGGCCCTATCGCCGACCCCACCTAGGGTGTGGGCGCTGATGACGCGGAGGGAGAAACACGCCCCCCGGCACCCACAGCGTCCCCCGGCGGGAATCGAACCCAGGACCTTCTAGCTGTGAGGCGAAGCACTAACCACTGCGCCACCGTGCCCCCTCAGATCTGCTATCTTTTTTTGAAAAATCGTGCAAGTCTGAGCTATATATATCAGCTATTTTTCCGTGGCTAAAGTATCAAATAATCCCAGGACTAAACGGTTTAATGTAACTGGATCTGATTCATTCTCCGGGGCCCCGGAGTGGACATGAAGTTAAACTTGGTGTACATCTCCGACCCAATAAGCGCTCCTCTGGAACAGACGGAGGAGTGATTCATCCAGTGATTAACCCATTTAGAACGGGTACACATAATGTGTATCATTATTTTATGCTTTAACTATTGAAAAATAGCAGATATAGATAGATCTTGAAAAGTTGTGAAAATTTAAATTTTGACTCGATTCTATAAGTGTCTTTTGAATCCTTCTAAGGTTTTTTGAAAAAAACTATGTTTCTATGTCAGCAATTTGGCTTAGCCATCGTCAAAGAAAAGGTCCTTTTCACTTAACTGGAGCTCAGTTAGTCTGTTCTTGAGAGACTACTATGTCAGTGGTTCTCAAACCTTTTCATGTGAAGGACCCCCAAAATTACATGTATTTGGCCACGGACCCCCATCTCAAAATATTTAGTTCCAGGGACCACCCAAGAAGCAAAATTGGAGTTACAAACGTTCGCTTTGAAAATACATATATATTCAAAGATTTGCACACACTTTCACGACTTTTTCAAAAATAGCAGATCTACAAGCTCGCAGCGCGGCACTCGGTGCCGCGCTGTGAGCTTGTATATCTGCTATTTTTCATCGGTTAAAGCATTCAATAACCCTAACCCTAAATGGGTTAATCTCCAGGTCCTTGTTGGTGGACATGTGAGATGTGCTCTGGAGGAGGGGAGGGACGGGGACACACGTATAGACCCCGCCACTCAACAGCTCCGAGATCGGCTGCAGGCAGGAAATGAAAAATCTCTGCCTTTCCTCGTTGCGCGCCACCTTAAGTAGGCGAGAGATTTCTCCACGAGGGAATATGAGAGTATATTAGCGAGAGAGAGAGAGAGAGAGGGGGAGAGAGAGAGAGAGAGAGAGAGAGAGAGTATGTGTGCATGTGCGTGTGTGCATGTGTGTGTGTGTGTGTGTGTGTGTGTGTGTGTGTGTGTGTGTGTGTGTGTGTGTGTGTGTGTGTGTGTGTGTGTGTGTGTGTGTTTGGGGTGAAGTATCGGTGTTTGCTTTTGATTTTGTGTGTGTTTGAGCATGCATAAGCATGTGTCTGAATATTCGCGTGTGTGCGGGCGGGCGGGCGTGCGTGTGTCCGCGTGTGTCCGCGTGTGTGCGTGTGTGCGTGCGTGTGTGTGTGTGTGTGTGTGTGTGTGACAGACAGACTGCATTGGCATGGCAGCTTGCGGTCAGTCAGTGGCAGGCTGGGGCTGGTCACAGTGGTTTGTCAGCCTCTAGTGGCCATCCATGGCACTATCAGCTCACCACAACAAAGCATCCCACACCACAGCTGTACACACACGCACGCACGTGCGCACACACACACATACACACACACTGCCCCTTCTACCATAAGAGGACTGCTGCACCGTTGTGGCTTCGTTGACCTTCTTATCGTCACTGTTGGGCAGAAACCTTGTATCTCCAAGTTTCAAATTTGTAAATCTTTTCTTAAAGTAAAGCCCTGCTTCACCATACAAGGCCGTCGCACAGAAGTAGTGAAAACAGAAGATCTACAAGCACACAACGCCTCGCGGTGCATCAAAATGTACTTGAGTAAAAGTATGAAAGTGTTGTCATCAAAATGTACTTATAAGTACCAAAAGTGACAGTACAATGTTTGAAAATAGCAGATCTACAAGCTCACAACATGTCGCATCGTCTGTTCTCAAATAGGGCTAAAGTTGTTTTATGTTTTATGTTTTAAATCTTATGATAAAGTTGTGGGGGTCCCTGCTTCATCTCTCTCTCAACTAAGGGGTCCTTGGCCTGAAAACGTTGAAGACCCCTGCTCTATAGCAAAGATTGCTCGGAATATAGAGCTTTAAAACAGTGTAAAATGGAACCAAATGGACCCTCATTTTACGTTCTCAAGAGTAATTTACAAGAAGTCTACGGAATTGGATAAATTGATCAACGTTTGCCTGTTATCTCTCCTATGGCAACCACATCAATACAGCATGGAATTGTGGACAAAATCTTATGACACAACAACATTAGAAGGCTTGTAGATCGGCTATTTTCGGCAAAGAGGTTTGGTGTCGAGGGGAAAAAGTACATAGTGAAAGGTCAAGTTTATTAAGTATTGACGGTTCAAGTGGTTAAATATCTGAAAACACAAATTGACATGAATTCAAAATACACTGATGATCGTGCTGTCAAACAATGAAACTATATGGAATCTATGAAAAGGTTGTGGGGGTCCCTGCTTCATCTATCTCTCAACTAAGGGGTCCTTGGCCTGAAAACGTTGAAAACCCCTGCTCTAAATCCAATCCTAAATCTTATTCAACATAAAACAATGGCGCAATGGCATGTGACGTTCACGCCGCCGCCGACTGGCCATCATCCGATTCGCGCCCGAAAGGCTTAAAAGATCCATCGAGATCAGTCGCCATGCGCAGTCGCGTCAGCGCCAACTTTTCTTTCCCCGATTAACGTCGGGTTCATCCGATCATTCATCTTTCCCGCTCCGACCCAACAATCCGTCCCCCCCGGCCTATATGGTCTCCTCGTCCTCGCCCGTCTCGCCGTCCGCGGAAAGGATCTGATGATGGGCTCCTCAAAGTTCCATCTGTCAACGCTGCCCCGTCCGCGGGACGGCGACAGAGCGGATGAGGCCCGGGGGAGTGGGACATCAAACGCTGGGGATGATGCTGCGGCGGCCTTGGCTCTTGCAGCCACCCCCACCCACACCACCCACACCACCCCACCCCACCCTCCTCCTATGCCTGTTGTTGGAGAGAGAGAGAGAGAGAGAGAGAGAGCCGATGACAAATGACAATCTCAGAATAAACATGTGAAGCGATGGAGGGAGGGAGGGACGCGGGAAGAGAGAGAAAAGGGCTGAATCACTCTTTCATCGTCCGTGGTCCTCTGTCGCTCTGTTCATTAATCCCCGGGGCTCTGCCCCCCCCCCCCCCCCCCCCCCATCACTCCACTCTAGTTCCTGTCACTCTTCCTCTTTCTTTTCACACGTCGTCCCCGGGTTTTCCAAACTTCGCGGACAGCGGGGTCCCTTTTGTCCTCCTCCCCGATAAGACGCGAGCACGAGACCCGTGCCCACGGCCTTTGCTTCGTCGCGACGCGGGCACTCGTCCCAAGTCCCCCGCGCGGGCGGCTCATCGGTCACTTCGTCGTATTGAGCCTTTTTTTAATATGTTCAAATAGCTGATCTACAAGCTCACAACGTGTCGCTGTAGATGGGCTATTTGAAGTATTTTAAATAGAGGGTATGCGTGCGACATCATCATCATACCCGGAAGTTATGCGGGAATGCCTACTGAGTGGCAAAAAAAACAGCCCATACATCCAAACTGAAAAGTCCTATCTGATTGCATTAAATGACGATAAACTCACTTTGCCACTCACTTTGCCACTCGATTTGCCACTCGATTTGCCACTTTATGCATGCGCATACCCTCTATTGTAAAAAAAGGCAAAGAAGTTTAGGGGTTCAGGCCGAGGACCCCCTAGTTGAGAGAGAGATGGAGCAGGGACCCCCACAACCTCATCATAGATTCCATATTTTCATTGTTTGACAGCACAAACATCAGTGTATTTTGGATTCATGTCAATTTGTGTTTTCAGATGTTTAACCACTTGAACCGTCAATACTTAATAAACTTGACCTTTCACTCTGTACTTAGTCTGCTCTTTTTCTCCTCTACACCAAACTTTTGAGCTTGTAGATCTGCAATTTGTGGCTAACGTTCTCAGAATATGGACACTAGGAAGTGCTTAACATAAACCAAAGTCACACAGATTTGGAGGACCCCCTGTAGTAACTCTGAGGACCCCCTAGGGGTCCCGGACCCCCCTGTTGAAGACCCCTGGTTTAGGGTTTAGCATGGACAAAAATATGTCGCTAAGTGTGTTGTAGGCCTACTGGCCACGGGAGTTGGCATTTACATGGCAATGTATGAATGGTTACAAAATCGCACGTGCGCGCACACACACACACACACTACACACACACACACACACACACACACACACACACACACTACACACACACACACACACACAGACACACACACTCAATAGCTCTCAGCACCAGTTAAAACCTGCAGCCGGCGTGGCGAGCCCCCTTGATCCCGGAGTAGCCGGCTCAACCATAACACACACACACACACACACACACACACACACACACACACACACACATGACAGATGCCTCCCCTTGCTCTCCACCGCGGCCAGGCATTCGGGGCATCTCCTCGGGCCCACCAAAAAGGCCCGTTCCTTTTATAACCGGGGGAGGGGGCGGCGTGGGGGGGGGGGGGGATTACGGCACAGCGGAGGAAGCTAGCACGCGCGTCGGGTAGCTTCTGGCGGCTCGCTAGATGAAAAAGCGTCTCAAATTGAATCAATAACCGCCGGCTGCCCGGATAAATCCTCGCTAGCCCCCCCCCCCCCCCCTCTCTTAAAAAGTACCCACCTCTGCCTCTAGAGCTGGAACTGCCCCCCCCCCCCCCATCCATCCTGGACAAGACTCAACCCCCGCCGACCCCCATCAAAACCCCTTCATCTTTTTATAAACGCATGGTGGGGAGGTGGGGTAGGGGGTAGGGGTGTAACGATAATAGTAACTGAATCGAAAAATCAATTTTAATTTACAATGATCCACTATATCGATATGCAAAAGCATTTATTGTACCGCTTTGGCTTTGTATCGGTATCGTTTTTGCAATGCAGATAATCGGTATCGAATCGTTTTGCAGTGCAAATAATTGTGTGCCTGGTATTTGGCCGTTTTAAGAAGAGAAATTAAAAAGAGGGTTTAATTACTGTTCCATTCCAGCTACTCTTGGTCTATCGACAAATGTGTAATCTCTGTGCTCATGTCAAGGTGCGGATTTGTCCATGTGTTGAAATATAATGTCCATGTATTTGCTAGAGAATCACAGTGTTTACTTATTAACATCCATAATAATAGATTTTCCCCTTAAAAACATGCTCTATTGGGGCGCCCCGCTGGCCTGGTGGTCAAGGCGCATACCATATACTAGGCTATGATGCCTGCTGGCGTCGCCGGTTCGATTCCCGATCCGGACGACCTTTGCCACATGTCATTCCCCATCTCTCTCCCCATTTCCTGTCAAACTACTGTCCTATCAAATAAAGGGCATAAAAAGCCCAAAAACAAATCTTAAAAAAAAAAAAAACATGCTCTATTGACACGTTTCACACAGATTTTATTTCTTTGCAAAATAGAGTATGCAATATCGTCCATCATGCATCGTGATGCGTATGGCATCGCTGTTAAAATGTATCGTCACACCCTTAGTAGGGGGGGGGGCTCAGGTGAAGGCTTTTTCAGGAGGGCCGGGGCGGTGCCTGATGTCTTCAGAGGGGGGAAAGGGGGAGGAGCCAAGTGACTAGGTGGGGGGGGGAGGGGGGGGGAGGGGGGTACGCCCCGCTCGCCCAGGTAATCCGCCAGCAGACAGGACAGCTTTTTTTGGGGGGGACGGGGGACGCGTGGCGGCTGGCGGGAGGACAGCTGACGCGGGGCCCGGCGGGGCCCAGCCCAGCCGCGGCACGCCAGACAGGATAAAGAGATATAAGCCCCCCCACCCCGCACAACCCTTTCCCCCCGAGCCCACTCCCCTCTACTCCCCGGGCACTAAGGCAAACTTTCCACATCAGCCCCCCCACCCCCCCCCCGAGCGATGGGCACTGTGGAATTGTGTAGACCAGTGTTTCTAAACCACTGTGCCTGGGGACCTTTGGTTTGCCCCTGAAAGCCAGTATTGTATTTATCATTTTAAAAATGATTTAAACAAGTGAAAACAGCCGATCTACAAGCACACAACGCCTTGCGTCGCGAGGCGTTGTGTGCTTGTAGATCCGCTGTTTTCACTACTGTTGTGCGACAGCCTTGTGTGATGAAGCAGGGCTTTACTTTGCGAAGAAACGTACAAATTTGAAACTTGGAGATACAAAGGTTTCTTCCCGACAGTGACGATATTTACACCCCCCGTATTATGTTGGTGTGCCCATGGATTCTTGGGACATGAAAAGTGTGCCCATGCAGAAAAAAAGGTTGAGAAACACTGGTGTAGACCAGTGGTTCTCAAAGTGGATTCCAGGGACTCTGTGGGTTCCTTCATGGGGGGTCTAAATTGGCCCATCCAAGTCTGTAACTCTGACAGGGTACACTGCCAGAGTTAAAGATGCAGTGCCATGATGGTTTAGTATGGTTTAGTGATGAGTCATCACTTTTCACAGTTTTGTAGGGTCCATTTTTAGCCCAAGGAATGTTTTTCGTGCAAATCAAATGCTTGCAATGGATTCAGAATCATGAAAAAACCCCTAGATACTTAAGAAGATTTTTTTGGGGGTCTTTTTTTCCCTGTATGGTAAGTGAATTAGAGCCACCAGATCCCATGGGAAAAGTGCTTGGATCCGTCAATGTTTAAATGTTCGCAGCTTTCTGCCGGAAGTGAACACATTAGCCTATTTTTGTTACATATTTCTCCCACTACTTCCTCTATTCAGTATTTGGGTTATAGGAGGGAAGACGCGAGCCGAGAGAGCGCGGATCGAGCTGCGGATGGAGTGGCAGTAATACCGAGCCGTCCGGAAAAACTGAGCAAATCCTATCCCCAGGCCACCGGCTCCACGCTGGAATGCGGGGGTGTCCTGTTTAATTGTGTTCCCCCCTCGATTTCTCCATCTCACAAAGAATCTAATTTCCCTTTTTTCCCACTTGACAATTTCCCTCCGTAGAGCTCAGCACAGTGTCTTAAAACGCCACTCAAGGCCGCGTCTAGAAAAATATATTAGAGAGAAAAAAAAACGGTGAAATTCACAGCAAGATTATTCACGTTATTCCTGGCCCTCTCTATGGAGGCTGCCATTTTCTTTTACAGAGGTTTTGCCCTCTGTCTTTTCACTTCCTCCCAAGTAAGGAAGTGACAGGGAATTGTCTGTTGCCAGGTTTTGCCAAAGAAATAAGCCCAACAGAAGCAACTAGGCTATACTACTTTACATTTACATTTGAAAATAGCAGATCAGCAAGCTCACAATGTGTCACATTGCGAAATATTGTGAGCTTGTATATTTGCTATTTAAAAACTATGAGGGGTCCCTGGCACCACATATTTTCAGATGGTGTCTGCGACTGTGGACAAATATGTTAATCTGGGGTCCTTGATATGAAAAGATTTGGGAACCACTGGTTTAAAACAAATATTAGAAACTAAGCCCAATAAGCAACTATACAATTTCTTTTAAAAGACACTAATTGACATGGCAACCCAGGTACATACAGAGCCCAGAACCCCAACTACTGACACTTTAATGCAAGGACAACAGGAAACCAAATGATGATTTTCAGGCCAGCTTTTTCAGCCTCCGCCTCTTTCAGGATATGAACAGGAAGCCGGGGGCGGGGCCAGGAATAACGTGAATAGGCGGAGAAGGAGGCTTCATCGCTTTTAGATATGTGAGAGCAGGGGTGTCACACCAAATTCTGGGCCCTGGGTACAAGGATTCACTGTGGGCCCCCCATGAATGTTCTTCATAGTGGAAGGGGGTTTAGCAACATTTAGACTGGGAAGGCATTATTACGCATTATTTTGTGCTTTAACTATTGAAAAATAGCAGATCTACAAGCTCACAGCGCGGCACCGAGTGCCACGCTGCAAGCTTGTAGATCTGCTATTTTTTTTGAATATTTCATGTTGTTTTTTGAAAAACAAGACGCGAGCTGAACAACAAAATATTTAGTTCCAGGGACCCCCCCAGAAAAGCAACATTTGAGTTACAAAATGTTCGCTTAAAAAAAATACATATATTCAAAGATTTGCGCACTATTTTCACGACTTCTGAAAAATAGCAGATCTACTAGCTCGCAGCGCGGCACTCGGTGCCGCGCTGTGAGCTTGTATATCTGCTATTTTTCATTAGCTAAAGTATCAAATAATTCCGGGCCCCTCCACCCTTATTGGGCCCTAGTAACTCAGTCCCACTTCCCCCCCACCCCGCTTGTGACGCCCCTGAGTGAGAGCTTCAAAGTCAAGAGGCCTATGAGAGTACAGGCGGACAGTAAAATAAGCCAGACAGTTCAAAGCAAGCCAATGGAGACAGATGACGAGAAAAGGGTGGGAAAAAGACATTCACGCTCAACCAAAGACGAATAATTAAACAAACAAACAAATGAAATGTCGGCATGTGCAGACTAAGTAACCAAAACGATCAAACTGGACGAAGTATGACCGCCCGCCGGTCACTATCTAGGGATGGGACGATATGAAAATGCCACATCCCGATTATCGTGACCAAAGAAATCGTGATTTACGATATTAGAGGGATAATCAAAATATCCACAACATCCATTATGACCTGGGGCGGAACATTTGCCAAAAAAATAGCAGATCTACATGCTCACAACGCGTCGTGACGCGTTGTGAGCTTGTAGATCTGCTATTTTTTGGCAAATAGATTCGCTAGAGAGTGAAAAAAAGATGGCTAAAACCTCCTAACTCCAAAATGTTCATTTTCAGGAAAATGAGCTCAAGTGGAGTAAGGAGGTTTTGACCGAAGCACTTTTTACTACTTTTCATTGGTTCAATATTAGTTTAACCAACACACAGACGTAAAGGGTGTTCAATAGCCCTTGATTTATGCAAAAAAAAAAAAGCAAAAACCTCCAAAATGGAGTTAGGAGGTTTTGGCCAGACAGTGACGATATTATAAGTATGTTTTACCAATTGGAGGGTTTATGTGGTACCGCGGCTCGGCAAATAAAAGGTGAATTGATCTCAGTGCATGACGGAGGACAATTTCACGACGAATTAAATCTCCACGATACGACTATCGCGAGCGTTTTTTTTTAATCACGATAAACAATCCCTATAGGCCCTAGCAGCCAGCCAGCCAGCCGGGTTGACAGAAAGACAGACAGAGAGAGAGAGAGAGAGAGAGAGAGAGAGAGAGAGAGAGAGAGAGAGAGAGAGAGAGAGAGAGAGAGAGAGGGAGAGAGAGAGAGACAAAGGAGGGTACAGTAGTGGGGCAGTGGCAGCCAAGGGAGACTTCATTAGCGGGGTCAGAGCCCTTGGGGTACCGTGTGTAACACTGAGGGTCCTATGCCGCAGCTACAGTGACCCTATGGCGAGGTGGATATTGCATCTTTGCGATAACATCTCCTTACATAGGAGAGCGAGAGAGAGAGAGAGGGGGGGGGGGGGGGGGGGCATCACAGCATAAAGACCCCTGTTTTTTCGGCAAGTTTGAAATGAGGCTTTGTTCCCCCCCCCCCTCCAACCCCAACCCCAACCCCAAGGCCTCGGTCTACTGCCCCCCCCCCCCCCTACACACACACACACACACACACACACACACACACACACACGCAGCCACCCCCCACAGCTACACACACCCCTCCCTCCTCCTCCTCCCTCTTTCCTCTTGGGTGGGCCCGGAGCCT
>NC_137825.1:48088362-48146651 GCF_963921795.1 Nannobrachium achirus
TATAAAAAAAGTTACATGGTATAACTTTAAGTAACTTGGAAAACAACCATTAAAAACAACATGAAGAATCGCGATAAGATCGTGAATCGCGACACAGCTTGGAAAAATATCGCGATATGGTGATATTTTTCCATATCGCCCACCCCTGGATACACCATTTGAAACACATAGTTTTTGGAAAAGGGCCCTTCATGCCGGGACCCTCATCCCCAACTCCCTTGTGTACGATCATCCCTCCTGCTGCCTCTCTGTGCGCGTCAATCACAGAGGGAGGGCTACAGGGGACATCTCCTGGGGACATTAGAGAATAGATGTCTGTCACCGCGGACCCCCGTCTCATCCCCACCGCACCCAAGGCCGCATCTGAGGGACTAGCTGGGTCCCTTGTGTCCCCCCCCCCCCCCCCAACCCCCTCAGCCCCATCACAATGCCAGCGCTGAGTGACGAGACGTCCCTAATCGACGGCCAGGGGGGAAAGAGGCTGTGGACGACATGCGAGAGACGTGCAGGGTTTGCCGCTGGGGACGGGACGCCGCGCGCGTGTCTGCTGTTTCGCTGCTCTTCCACGAGGCCCATGGGGGTGAAGATCGATTAGGGATGGCACGATAAGCGATGTTATCCGTTTTTCGTGATTAAAAAAAAACACTTGCGATAATCGTATCGTGGGGATTTAATTTATCGTGATATTGTCCTCCGTCATGCACTGGGATCAATTCAGCTTTTGTTTGCGAGCTGCATATCCGGTACCATTTAAACCCTCTATAATTGGTTAAAGGTACTTATAATATTCGTTCTTGATACAGTCTTTTTTTCACTCTCCACCTAGCCTCGGAAACCCAGGCTTCTTTTGGCGATCGGAAAGAAAAAGAAGCTGGGCGATCGCGTTATGATCACTGTTGTAGGAAGTGTAGGATTTCCCTAACCAATCAGAGTGCAGAGAGCGTCGCACCGAATGTGTTGACCGTCATGACGCAGCAGCGTTCTCTGCGCTGAGCAGAGGAGCAGAGGGGGGTGGGGGGAGGAGAACACATGCCTATTGGCCAGAGACTCGCGGAGAGATTTGCCACGCCCGCCCATCTGCCTACACAAAACTGTCCTTTTTAGCTCAGAGTGCTCTCCACCAAATCTCTTGGCAAAGAATAGCCGATCTACAACGTTGTGAGCTTGTAGATCTGCTTTTTTTGGGGCAATGTTCCGCCCCAGGATAATGGATGTCGGGGATATTTCGATTATCGTGATAATATCGTAAAACGCGATTTCGTCGGTCACGATAATCGCGATATGACATCTTCGTATCGTCCCATCCCTAGATCAGATGGGAAAGTCGGGCCGAGATGGGTTTACGCCGGGCTTACGCCTATAATCTTTACGCCGCAGTTGTAAAGCTTGCCGAAAAGAACGGATTTAAAAAATCCGATCCTTTTCAGGCAAGCGACATCGTCGCGGAGTACGCGTCGGGCTTTGATGCGACGGAGACAGATCGCCGCCGCGATTGGCTAAAGGTGTGCATCAAAGAGAGAAAGGGGAGAGAGCGAACGCAGGGGGTTTAGCGTGTTTGGATTTAGGCACTCCTTTGATGGGGCAGCGCTTTGTGCTTGATAGCTTATGGCGTGAGGGAAATATAATGAGTGTGTGTGCACACGTGCGTTTTCGGGGGAATGGGAGTAAGTGTGAATAGCGTGCGACGCGCACGCGCGTGTGTGTGTGTGTGTGTGTGCGTGTGTGCGTGCGTTCGGTCATTAGAGCTGCTTAAAAGCCTGGCACCCCGACTTAAATCTCCAATAAACCATAAGGAATTCAACACCTCGCGGAGTCAGCAAGGGAGAAACGGTTTGTCGGCCCGCCAGTCTCCCAGAGAAGTGAATCTCTCTGTCTCTGAACAACCACACACATTCCTTACTGGAGCTCTTGTCTTACTATATACTACCAGTGTTTCTCAAACTTTAACGTTTCAAGGCCTCCCCTTAACTCTGACAGTGTACACATGGAACCAAATGAACCATCAGGGTTCATTTGGTTCCATTTGTACACTGTCTGAGTTAATAGACTTGTATGGGTCAATTTAGACCCCAGCTAAAGGAGCCCACAGAGTCCCTGGAATCCACTTTGACAACCCCTAAAGTGTGTTTGGCATTGGACCCTGTATCGTACCCATATCTGAAAATATTTGTGCCAGGGACCCCCATTGCAGATTTATGTTTAAAAATTTTACAAATTGGGGTTGGCGATAGGGCCTTTCTGTGTGGAGTCTGCAATGTTCTCCCCGTGTCTCCAAGGGTAGATACCCTCACAAAAACATGCAGTAATCCTGGTCTCTATACTGCCTCCCCCTGGCCAGCCGGGGCTGCCTGATGGAGGGGAAAAGAACTGGTTGGAATAACGTGTTCCTTCCACATCCAAACCGGGGAAATCCCATGCACAGTCAGGTGAAAAGAAGCAACTTGGACTCCTCATGCATGCACAAATCAGTACACATTATATCTGGGGTCATGTCATCAAGATGTATTAGTTACATTTTTCAGATCCCATTCTAAGGCTGTGGCTGTGACCAAAGTTTTGCGGTCCCTGGGTAGGCGACCCGGCCTGGCGGAACTCCCTTGTGTGGCCCAACTCCCTTGTGTACGATCATCCCTCCTGCTGCCTCTCTGTGCGCGTCAATCACAGAGGGAGGGCTACAGGGACATCTCCTGGGGACATTAGAGAATAGATGTCTGTCACCGCGGGACCCCCGTCTCATCCCCACCGCACCCCAAGCCGCATACTGAGGGACTAGCTGGGTCCCTTGTGTCCCCCCCCCCCCCCCCCAACCCCCTCAGCCCCATCACAATTGCCAGCGCTGAGTGACGAGACGTCCATAATCGACGGCCAGGGGGGAAAGAGGCTGTGGACGACATGCGAGAGACGTGCAGGGTTTGCCGCGGGGGACGGGACGCCGCGCGCGTGTCTGCTGTTTCGCTGCTCTTCCACGAGGCCCATGGGGGTGAAGATCGGATTAGGGATGGCACGATAAGCGATGTTATCGTTTTTCGTGATTAAAAAAAAACACTTGCGATAATCGTATCGTGGGGATTTAATTTATCGTGATATTGTCCTCCGTCATGCACTGGGGATCAATTCAGCTTTTGTTTGCCGAGCTGCATATCCGGTACCATTTAAACCCTCTATAATTGGTTAAAGGTACTTATAATATTCGTTCTTGATACAGTCTTTTTTTCACTCTCCACCTAGCCCTCGGAAACCCAGGCTTCTTTTGGCGATCGGAAAGAAAAAGAAGCCTGGGCGATCGCGTTATGATCACTGTTGTAGGAAGTGTAGGATTTCCCTAACCAATCAGAGTGCAGAGAGCGTCGCACCGAATGTGTTGACGTCATGACGCAGCAGCGTTCTCTGCGCTGAGCAGAGGAGCAGAGGGGGGTGGGGGGAGGAGAACACATGCCTATTGGCCAGAGACTCGCGGAGAGATTTGCCACGCCCGCCCATCTGCCTACACAAAACTGTCCTTTTTAGCTCAGAGTGCTCTCCACCAAATCTCTTTGGCAAAGAATAGCCGATCTACAACGTTGTGAGCTTGTAGATCTGCTTTTTTTGGGGCAAATGTTCCGCCCCAGGATAATGGATGTCGGGGATATTTCGATTATCGTGATAATATCGTAAAACGCGATTTCGCGCGATTTCGTCGGTCACGATAATAATCGCGATATGACATCTTCGTATCGTCCCATCCCTAGATCAGATGGGAAAGTCGGGCCGAGATGGGTTTACCGCCGGGCTTACGCCTATAATCTTTACGCCGCAGTTGTAAAGCTTGCCGAAAAGAACGGATTTAAAAAATCCGATCCTTTTCAGGCAAGCGACATCGTCGCGGAGTACGCGTCGGGCTTTGATGCGACGGAGACAGATCCGCCGCCGCGATTGGCTAAAGGTGTGCATCAAAGAGAGAAAGGGAGAGAGCGAACGCAGGGGGTTTAGCGTGTTTGGATTTAGGCACTCCTTTGATGGGGCAGCGCTTTGTGCTTTGATAGCTTATGGCGTGAGGGGAAATATAATGAGTGTGTGTGCACACGTGCGTTTTCGGGGGAATGGGAGTAAGTGTGAATAGCGTAGCGCGCGCAACCGCGCGTGTGTGTGTGTGTGTGTGTGCGTGTGTGCGTGCGTTCGTCATTAGAGCTGCTTAAAAGCCTGGCACCCCGACTTAAATCTCCAATAAACCATAAGGAATTCAACACCTCGCGGAGTCAGCAAGGGAGAAACGGTTTGTCGGCCCGCCAGTCTCCCAGAGAAGTGAATCTCTCTGTCTCTGAACAACCACACACATTCCTTACTGAGCTCTTGTCTTACTATATACTACCAGTGTTTCTCAAACTTTAACGTTTCAAGGCCTCCCCTTAACTCTGACAGTGTACACATGGAACCAAATGAACCCATCAGGGTTCATTTGGTTCCATTTGTACACTGTCTGAGTTAATAGACTTGTATGGGTCAATTTAGACCCCCAGCTAAAGGAGCCACAGAGTCCCTGGAATCCACTTTGACAACCCCTAAAGTGTGTTTGGCATTGGACCCTGTATCGTACCCATATCTGAAAATATTTTGTGCCAGGGACCCCCATTGCAGATTTATGTTTAAAATTTTACAAAATTGGGGTTGGCGATAGGGCCTTTCTGTGTGGAGTCTGCATGTTCTCCCCGTGTCTCCAAGGGTAGATACCCTCACAAAAACATGCAGTAATCCTGGTCTCTATACTGCCTCCCCCTGGCCAGCCGGGGCTGCCTGATGGAGGGGAAAAGAACTGGTTGGAATAACGTGTTCCTTCCACATCCAAACCGGGGAAATCCCATGCACAGTCAGGTGAAAAGAAGCAACTTGGACTCCTCATGCATGCACAAATCAGTACACATTATATCTGGGGTCATGTCATCAAGATGTATTAGTTACATTTTTCAGATCCCATTCTAAGGCTGTGGCTGTGACCAAAGTTTGCGGTCCCTGGGTAGGCGACCCGGCCTGGCGGAGACCTGTGCTCTGAGGAGCGCACTTTTCTAGTTTATTCACTTTCCTCTTGTTTTCTCGACACTCTCTCTCTCTCTCTCTCTCTCTCTCTCTCTCTCTCTCTCTCTCTCTCTCTCTCTCTCTCTCTCTCTCTCTCTCTCTCTCTCTCTCTCTCTCTCTCTCTCTCTCATCTCTCTCTCTCTCTCTCTCTCTCTCTCTCTCTCTCTCTCTGACCTCTCGGTTCCCAAACTTTACAGCTTGTGACCCAAAAGAGAGATTAGACGTTTGCCCGGGACCCAAACTAGTGAAAACAGCAGATCTGAAAGCGCACAACTCGGCGCACAACGTGGCGGAAAGCCCACTGATCTTCTGATCTACAAGCTGAGCTTGTAGATCAGCTATTTTCACCACTTCTAATTTATGACATTTTTAGGATCTTTATCATTTCATTGGAACCAATGGAAACTGGCGGCCCCACATCGAAGATGTCATAAGCACTGCGAGCGTAGCAGGCACCTTCCAATCCGTCCGTTTTTCAATCAGTGAATCCGGTTGTGCTTTGTCAAAAGTGTGCGACGCAAGCCTCCCCCAGAGAAAAAAGGCACAGAGTTCTACTGTTAACTTGGACGCGACCCGAGCATTTTAAGACGGAAAGAGTAGTTTGCCAAAACGCCACGGAACGAGACGCGCTGCACGGAGAGAGGTAAAGAGACAGAGAGAAGAGGAGGGGTGAGAGAGAGAGAGAGGGAAGAAGAGACATACTTGCTGGAAGGACCAGGCCATAAAGGCAGGCAGAGGCTGAGAGGCAGTGCTGAATTCGTCGGCTAAAACGATGGCACAAACTTCCTCAAAGTGTTCTTCGACTACCTTTTGTCAACACCAAATAAAAACCAGATAAAAACTAAACCACGATGGCCATCAAGTGAATACTGGAGATGTGGCATACGTCATGTATTTCTACACAGAAAGGGCAATTCTTTCAAAATAAGATGCTGCGTTCATGTTCAGGAGAGTTTGGACAAGGCAATTCTCTTGAATGCTGCCTTCAGGCATGGCATGGAAAGAGGGGCATTTGCATTTCTTTTACCATAGTAAATGCATTCATGGTCTAGAGAGGGCCCTTTTTACAGACCGATAAAGGGGCAGGGGCTCAAGCCCCCTTTGATGTCTATGTGTGCACGTGCCTGTTGAAATGCAATAAAAACTCAAATTGAGCTTCATGTATAGGTAATAGATCCCAAACCCATTAGGCGTGTGCAGGGACGTGCTGGGCCCCTGATTCAGCCCGGGAAAAAGAGTTGTTGAGGCCCTCATTGCGCGCTATAGAGATGAGATCTCTCTCTATAGCGCTGCTGCTACTCAAAGATTTGTGACAAAGTGACAAGCCAGTGGGCCAATTACATGAGTTATATTTCGTCATTGTCGGGTGGAAACCTTGTATGTACAAAACCTGTATTTTCAAAACCGTTTGTTTTGTACTGTATTTATCATTTTAAAAATGATTTAAACTAGTGAAAACAGCCGATCTACAAGCACACAACGCCTCGCACCGCGAGGCGTTGTGTGCTTGTAGATCTGCTGTTTTCACTACTTTTGTGCGACAGCCTTGTATGATGAAGCAGGGCTTTGCTTTGCAAAAAAAATTACAAATTTGAAACTTGGACATACAAGGTTTCTGCCCGACATTGACGATTTACTTTGTTGGCCGCCCAGCTCCTAATGGCTGGCCTGGACCGGCCGGGAATGAACCGGCCGGTCGGGAGTTGTCCCGCTTTTCCCAATGGCCAGCACGTCCCTGGGCGTGTGTTTGGTCGTTTACCTTCCCCATCCGTATTATCTGCGGCATGGATTCTCACAATGCCTCTGTAACCGGTCGGAGAGTTTGGCTTTGCCCTCAGAATGCTTAAATGCTTTGCAATCCTCCCAGCGCTATCAGCATCATCAGGTCGGATGCCGTGTGTGTGTGTGTGTGTGTGTGTGTGTGTGTGTGTGTGTGTGTGTGTGTGTGTGTGTGTGTGTGTGTGTGTGTGTGTGTGTGTGTGTGTAAAAACGGAGACCATTTCTGACACTCCGACAACTCAGGATTTCGCAGTGTGGGACTCGCCTTGCACCCTTAGCGGCGATCAAAGCGGGGCTCCTCTATCGCTCGCTCTCCATCGCCGTCCCGCCATCCGTCTTTCACAGTTCACCTACTGGTCACAATGCGGGGCCGGGGGATAAGGAACAGTCACGGCAGGAAGGGGAGAGAGAGAGAGAGAGGGGAGAGAGAGAGAGAGAGAGAGAGAGAGAGAGAGAGAGAGAGAGAGAGATGACAGAGAGATGGAGCAGGGAAAGATAAGAGCGGAGAGGTTAAGGACTGGAGAAAGAGAAAGAGAGGAGAGATACTGTGCACCAGTGGTCCCCAAATTATTTTGGCGGGTCCCCAAATTATAGCTTAATGTGAAACATTGTTTTCTCACTCAAACCGATTAATTGTATATCTGCACATTTCTAAATTGACAATTTAAGGACTTTTAAGAACATATTAATACCTCTAAAATAAAAGACGAAATCGCCATATCGTCAAATATTAGAGGCAGAAATTGTGAAAATAGCCGATCTACATGCTCACAACGCCTCGCGACGCGAGGCGTTGTGAGCATGTAGATCTGCTATTTACATGCTTGTGAGCATGTAGATCTGCTATTTTCTAATAGAACCTTGTTTTGAACAAAATGTAGCGCCTCAAGTCGTAAAACTCCAAGTGCTCGTCAGGGTGGGAAAGGGTACCCCCAGTTCAAATATTATTATTTTGGGGGGGTCACGGCCTGAAAAGGGTTGAGAACCACTGCTGTATACAGCGAGAGAGAGAGAATGTGACGAAGGGGAAAACAGAGAGAGAGAGAGAGAGAGAGAGAGAGAGAGAGAGAGAGAGAGAGAGAGAGAGAGAGAGAGGGAGAGAGAGAGATGGAGGGAGAGCTGACAGATCACAGATTGAGTGAGAGTGGAGTGCTTTAGGCTCTATTGTTTCAGGCTAATTTCCCCGGATCAAACCGGAGCGCACAGCCCCCCAGACTCAGACAGCGCTGCGGCAATCAGGGGGCAAATCTCCCCCTCTAATTATTGGCCCCCATGGAAAAGGCCACCGCGCCGCCGCCGCCGCCGCTGATGATTGCCCTTTTTTTTTTTAGTTTTTACCTCTGACCCCTCTTACACCCCCCCCCCCCCCCCCCCCCACACACACACACACACACACACACACACACACACACACACACACACAGGGGCGTCACAATGGGTAGGAAAGTGGGACTGAGTTACTGGGGCCCAAGGTGGAGGGGCCCTAATAGCTTTATCTATTGAAAAATAGCAGATCTACAAGCTCACAGCGCTGCGAGCTTGTAGATCCGCTATTTTTGAAAAGTTGTGAACATGTGTGAAAATCTTTGAATATGTTGTTGTTGGGCAGATTACACTGAGACAGTTTCAGACTGTTTCAGGATCCACACGGGAGAGAGACCACATGACCTACTGTATCATACTATTATAATTTCTGGGCTGACAGCGGACCTTTAAGTA
The DNA here is from genome assembly GCF_963921795.1 of Nannobrachium achirus. Classification (NCBI taxonomy): domain Eukaryota; kingdom Metazoa; phylum Chordata; class Actinopteri; order Myctophiformes; family Myctophidae; genus Nannobrachium; species Nannobrachium achirus. Next base: position 48,096,910 of record NC_137825.1, read on the forward strand.
AATTTACTTACTTACACCACTGCCGACAAGTAGGTAGAGACATGGTAGAAAGGGGTGTGTGTGTGTGTGTGTGTTGGGGGGGGGGGGTCGGGGTTGAGGAAACAGAACAACATTTGTCCATTTGAATAGTGCGACAACAAACCAGCCTTTCATTGTCAATCAACCCATCAGTCACAGTGAAGGCCCGGGGGATGAAGGGGGGAGTGGACACAGAACGTGTCACAGTGTGTGCGTGCGTGCGTGCGTGCGTGCGTGTGTAGTGAAAAGCTTCTCTGCCAAACGGTGTGAATTTGACTCTATAATAGTGTCAAAATGGAACCTTCCGTATACAAATAATGCACATTTGCATGTCGTCATTGTCGGACAGAAGCCACGTCTCCCCAAGTTTCAAAAGTGTACATTTTTTCGCAAAGCAAAGCCCTGCTTCTATCTCTCCCTTTTTGCCCCTGTCTCTCTCTCTCTCTCTCTCTCTCTCTCTCTCTCTCTCTCTCTCTGTCTGTCTGTCTGTCTGTCTGTCTGTCTGTCTGTCTGTCTGTCTGTCTGTCTGTCTGTCTGTCTGTCTGTCTGTCTGTCTGTCTGTCTGTCTGTCTGTCTGTCTGTCTGTCTGTCTCACTTTGTATCTTTGTCATGGTATTTATTGGTTTAACCCAAGTTAATGGTTAAACCCGATAAACCCTTGGTGTATTTTTTGCGACCGAATGTTTAGCATGAGAAAAACGTCACGTCTTGACCGTATCTGTCCGTCTCTGTAATTCTTGCTTTGATCTTTTATTGTCGACTGACTGTGATTCACTGTGATGTCAGGGGAACCACTACACCAGGGTTCCCCAATTAGTTTTCCCCAAGGGCCGAAATCACGTCTAGGGTACCAAGCCGAGGGCCACAACATTGCAGGGGGCGACGGTGGCGTTCCCTCTACTCCAGCAACAGTTTTCGTCGTTGTCGGGCGTTGTCTTGTATGTCCAAAACCGGTCGTTTTGAATTTATCATTTTAAAAATGATTTAAACTAGTGAAAACAGCCGATCTACAAGCACACAACGCCGCGTTGTGTGCTTGTAGATCTTCTGTTTTCACTACTTTTGTGCAACGGCCTTGTATGATTTGCGAGAGAATGTACAAATTTGGAGATACGAGATTTCCACCCGACAACGCCGATATACTAGTGTTGTTGCTGCTCTTATACCACCATTATTACTGTGGTTGGTGTGGGCCAGATTTGAAAACGTACTACTTTGTAGATTTTGATAATTGTTACAAAATATACATGATCCACTTCAGCCCAACGGCATGTACATTTCTTCCAATCGAAAATAGCCGAGTTGAGGTTTTACACATTTGAAAACCTGTGCAACAGGACTTTCTGCATAATGAATACTTTCTACTTTTGGTACTTTAAGTACATTTTCACACCAATACTTTTGTACTTTTACTCGCGTAACTGTTACATTCCTGTTGAATTCCAGACTTTCACTTGTAACAAGAGCATTTCTACACATAGATACTTTTACCTAAGTAAAAAATCACACCCGTGTGAAGTGGAGCTGTGTGTGTGTGTGTGTGTGTGTGTGTGTGTGTGTGTGTGTGTGTGTGTGTGTGTGTGTGTGTGTGTGTGTGTGGATCATGTGTACCGATTTTTGTGACATTTGAAGAAAATATGTAGGAAAAGGAGCAAAAAGTGTGTTTTGGAGAAAATTCAAGATGGCGGAAAATCTATCATGGCGCAAATGGGCGTGGCCTATATGGGGAGATGCGTCATGACCCAAGGAATCCAGGGAAAAAATATTTTTAATTTTCCGACCTACGGTTCAAGAGTTACAGGCCAAAACGTAAAGTGGGGTGTTATGGCGCCACCATGCGGCCAAATGACACAATTATTTTTTATTTAATCCTTGAAATCATTATGAACCTCCTCTCCAAGTCTTGAAACTCTAGCCCCTATGGTTTGCGAGAGACAAATAATTGAATGTGAGTTTTTGCGATTCCCATTATAAGTCAATGGGGAAAATTAATTCACTAATACATTAATATCAATTAAACTATAGAACCTTTCTCTTAGAAAAGTAATAGCCCACGATTCCCGAGTAAGCCGGTCGATTTGACATATGGCGCGAGTGTGTGGTGGCAAAACTGTGGGACTAGTGGCGTGCCGAAGTTTAGGAAGTTCAGGCTACATACAGACACACACACACACAGACAGACAGACAGACAGACAGACACACAGACAGACCCACACGGCCACGTATAGGGAGCCTGTGCTTCACACAGCTCCAAAAAAAAATGTGAGTACTTTTTCCACCACTGCCTGTGTGTGTGTCCAGGCACGTGCACACATAGAAATCAAAGGGGGCTTGAGCCCCTGCCCTTTTATCTGTCTGTAAAAACTGCCCTTTCCAGACCATAAATGCAGTTTTTACTAAGGTGAAAGAAATGCAAATGCCCTCTCTCCATGCTGAAGGCAGCATTCAAGAGAATTGCCTTGTCCAAACTCTGCTGAACTTGAATGCTGCATCTTATGTTGAAAGAATTACCATGCCATTAAGCCACATCTCCAGTATTGACTTGGTTATGCTTAGTTCAGTGTGGTTTCACACACCGAAAATAGCCGACCTCCAAGCTCACAACGCGTCGCGCTGCGCCGCGTTGTGAGCTTGGAGGTCGGCTATTTTCGGTGTTTCCACCAAAAGGCCCTTTTGGAAGTTTCAGCCCCTGCCTCTCTAAAATTCTCTGCGCGTCCCTGCTGTGTGTCTCTTTCTTCGTCTGTCTCTGTATCTCTTTGTCATTCTCTTGTTGTCTCTTTATCTCCCTCCCACCTGCTGTCCTATGCATCAGTAGCTGTCAGCACAGCGTGCTACACCTCTGCACACACACACACACACACACACACACACCACACACACACACACACACACACACACACACACACACACACGCACACGCGCGCACACACACACACACACACACAAGCGTGCGCGCGCGAGCACACTGCTGGCGGTCTTCATCACTATTCCACGGAGTGATGTCATGGCTCTGGCATGTCTCCCGAGCAAAGAGCGTGTGCGTGTGTGTGCGTGCGTGCGTGTTGTGTCTGTATGCGAGTACACGTTCAAATCAACTATTAGCATCTCTCTTTCGCCGTCTCTGTAAAGCCACAGTCACGTGTACGTCGCGTATCTCGGAAGGTGGGGGCGTGGCGCACTCTCACAGAATGTAAAGTGCGTTATAAATACAATGCATTATTATTATCATTATCATTACTATTCGTGTATATATATTTTTAAAGTGAACATTTGTAACTCAAATCTTTCTTTCTCGGGGTCCCTGGAACAGAGTATTTTCGAGATGGGGGTCCGCGGCCAAATGCTCCTGTACTTGACAAAGTTCGAGCACCACTGATATACAGAAGAAATGTAGGTTTTTCCAGAAAACCGCCAGGAGTTAGAAGAGACATTTTTAGAATGGGCCCCAGCTCTCAACGGGTTAAGCGCGTGGGGGGGGGGGGGAGTGAGTATGAAACAGAGGCGGCGTCAATTGGGTATGCCAAGGTATGGCAGCTGCCATACCTTGGCTACAGGGGGAAAAAAACATTAAATGTACTTCTTAAAATCAATTCATCATGGCTGTTGCTAAGGTATGGCAACATGCAGGCACGTACGTGTACACATAGACATCAAATCCGTCTGTGAAAAAGTGCCCTCTCCAGACCATGAATGCAGTTTTTACTTTGGTGAAAGAAATGCAAATGCCCCTCTTTCCATGCCATACCTGGAGGCAGCGTTCAAGAAAATTGCCTTGTCCAAACTCTCCTGAACTTGAATGCGGCATCTTATGTTGATGCCGCATTCAACCCTCTCTCTACCCTAACCCTCTCTGTGTAAAAATCATGCATCGAAAATAGCCGATATTTTCACCAAAAGGCCCTTTCAGAAATGTCAGCCCCTGCCTCTCTAACATTCTCTGCACGTCCCTGGCAACATGACTGGTGTCTTGCGCGCGCGCGACACCAGTCATGTTGCCATACCTTATAGCTCTTGCTGAACTGACGCCACGGGTCTGAAAATGACAAGCGCCAACACAATGGTCGTGCTGCGACGGAGAGGCTGCTCTGGACCCGACGGTGGCGACAGAGGCCTGTTCCGCGGGTGACTCATTGTTTCCATGGCCTCTCATATGTGTCGCATTAAGAGGAGACGACAGACAAAACAGAGCACCCCCCCCCCCCCCCTCTCTCTCTCTCTCTCTCTCTCTCTCGTCCCCCCTCTCTCTCTCCTGCTCTCATCCTGATGTTCGTTTGTTGCTGTTTTTAGTTTTTATTTTTTTCTGCCGGTTGCTGCGCTCTCCTCTCCTCTCTCTCTCTCTCTCTCTCTCTCTCTCTCTCTCTCTCTCTCTCTCTCTCTCTCTCTCTCTCTCTCTCTCCTCCCAGGATGCTGCCCTACGTCGGGATGTTACACAACTCTCCTCTAGGGATGGGGCGATAACCGTTATTATACGTTATCGTGATAAAAACAACACTCACGATAATCGTATCGTGGAGATTTTAACTTATCGTGAAATGTTCCTCCGTCACGCACCGGTCTTATTTCCACACAACAAGTCTAATATACGGTATATTAATGACATAGTTCAAAGTTGAAAATGAGTGGTACTCCCCTTTAACTTTTTCTCTGCCATTTTAAACATAGCTGTAGTAAGCAGCTGCCAAATTGTCCTTACCTTTTAACGTGGGCACGCGCACGCATCGTGCACAATCTGTGCGCGACTCATCTAGTAGACGTGTAGACTCGGTGACAAGCTTTCGAATACAAAAAACCCCATTGAAAAAGACATATCCGTTGCCACGCTGTATCTCTGCTTATCAGCCAGTGTTTACATGAAAAAGCATTGAAAAAAGCCAACTGTGCGCTATGGTAACACGTGGACACGTTCGCGCACAAAACGCACGATATGTGCGGGGATCATAATCCAGGCGTGTAGAGACTGGATCAAAGTTTCCAAACGCAAAAATCCGATTGAAAAACGAGCGTTCCATCGCCCAGTAGCTTCCACTTCTGTTACACAGTAAACCAATGGAGGCGGGACTATGGCCCAGGCTCAGACTGGATACGGAAAGCTGGATCCGGTCCAGACCGGAAATGACCGGATACAGTTAGGGGGGCGGGCCTAAAGAGCCAGAATCAGCGAAAATCTGCGCTAATACTTTTAATCCTTTCATAATGATTAAAGCTAATTAAACTTTGCGGGCTCTACGGGCATGGCAGCGCGGTACAGCGGGAAATCTACGGTCTCTACGGGGATCGCGAGGTATGAGTTAATCCAACACTTCTAGTGCCATTATTTTGTAATTATTTGGATACTGCGCTTTATTTTGAAGAGCCCCGGAAGCCATGATCGTGTACACGTTGTGCAGCCCGGGGTGTTTACTTTCACACGGAAATGAAAAATTCTAACCGCGGCCGACCGTCGAGGCCCAGTGACGCCGTGCAATAAAGCGCTTCTCTGCGATTGAAGCGTTTTTGGAAGTAGATTCCGAGACAAAGCCATTTCTTTGCATCAGCAATGAATAGGAGGGTTACACCCCGCCACTCCGACATGTCTCCTTTCCGACATGTCTCCATTCCGACATTAACCCTATCTCTAACCCTTACCCTAAACGTAACCCCTATGGAAGTGTCACCACTCCGACATTAAGAAGTCAATTTCGGAATGGAGAGCGACACCCAAATAGGAGCCTATGGAGATTACACGCTTGGGATATGACTCTTCCGCTCACCAGTCGCCGCCGCAGCACGGTACCTGGTTACCTGGTAACCATGGTAACCAGCTAACACGTCCCTGGACGTGATAACGGGCCGTGGCGTAGCACCGCGGTAATTCCTATCACGTTCCTGGACTTTTTGGCATCGGAAGTGTTAATGACATAGTTAGTTATAGTTGAAAATGAGAGGTACTCCCCTTTAAACCAATTTTAGGATGCAGTGACGTCAAACGCAGAGAAATGTCACGCGTGGTTTCAGCAACACCTCGCTCTGCATCCAGAGATGGTGGATTGGTTGAGACCCACTTTCTTTGGCCTCCAGAAAGCGTGTCCTTGTTGGAACAGGTTCAAAACCCAGCAGAGGCTTTACTTTTCTAACTCGAAGGTTACATCGGGGGTGGGCGAAAAATACAATATCACAATATTTTTCCAAGCGGTATCACGATACACGATCTTATCACGATTTTTTTCCATGTTGGTTTTTATGGTTATTTTTCAAGTTAACAGGACAAAAACCTAGGTAAGAAAAACTAAAAGAAAAATGAGTAACAGACCATTTAGACCAGTGGTCCTCAAAGTGGGGTCCAGGGACTCTCTGGGTTCCTTTTGGGAGGACTAAATTGAACCTTACAAGTATGTAACTCCGACAGTATACTGTTTCATTTGTATACTGTCAGAGTTAAGGGGATACTTAAGGGGAGACCTTGACATTGTAAAGTTTGAAAACTACTGATTTAGACCAAAATGAATTTTGCAATGAATCTCTGCAACAATTCAACAAGGCGACCTCATTGTATCACGACATATATACGAAATCTCTGAAAAGGCATATCGTGGAGACATTGTATCGTCTCAACAATACTTTATCACCATATCGCCCACCCCTACCGTTACATAGTAAAATACAGATTGTTCATTTAACACAGAGCGTAAAAATGGGCCCACCAAGGTCAATGTTTTCATTCTTTGTAAATTAAAAAATTAAAACGACTGTGTGTACTCCACCCACCCTGTTGGACCAAAAATACAGTTTCAATGAGAGACAGACAGAGAACATTAGGGTAAAGCTATTGTAGAGAGAGGGGGGGGGGGGGGGGGGGGGTCAGGGGCCGGCAGGGCCTAAGGAAAAGTTCTAAGCTTGGACATTTGACAAATAGCAAAAAAAAAAAAAAGGAAATGATCTGGATCACTCAAGAAAGGTCTGCCTAAGACTGTGTGTGCGCGTGCGTGCACACGCGTGTCTGTGTGCGTGTCTGTGTGCGTGCGTGTGTGCGTGTGCGTGTGCGTGTGCGTGCGTGCGTGCGTGCGTGCGCGTGCGTGCGTGCGTGTGTGTGTGTGTGTGTGTGTGTATGTGTAACGATGCCTGTGTCGCCGGTGACAGGCTCTTAACTTACAGTTGGTGCACTCAAAAAAGGGCTGCCTAAGAGAGAGAGAGAGAGTGTGTGTGTGTGTGTGTGTGTGTGTGTGTGTGTGTGTGTGTGTGTGTGTGTGTGTGTGTGTGTGTGTGCGTGCGTGCGTGCGTGCGTGTGTGTTATGAGAGTGCCTGGGCGACGGGAGGAGGAGGAGAGGGTAAAGCCCTTCTAAATATGCATCTTAATGGCTGCTCTGTTCCCACCATTCACACCGAATGATGGAGAGAGACAGAGAGAGAGAGAGAGAGAGAGAGAGAGAGAGAGAGAGAGAGAGAGAGAGAGAGAGGGAGGTAGGGATCCGTGTTTTCCAGTAAGCAAGGTCCGCAGTGCAGAGGGAGAGACGGAGGACAGACGAGTAGCAGAAGGAGGATGTCAACAAGAGACAGGCGGCGTCAAGAAGAAGTGCCATATAACTTAGGGCTGTCACGATTGTGACCATTTTACATGACGATTGACTGTCACTCCAATAATCGCTATTAACGATTTGATTGTGTTTTTGTCGTTGACAATTACATTTCTCTTTGGCTTTTAGGCTTTGAAGTCGCACATGGCAAATGTGGCACATAACCTAAATATACAAAGAAATTACTGACATATTTGACAACTTCATACTTAAAAAATAACATTGATAGTGGAAATAGCCGATCTAAAAGCTCACAACGCGTCGCATTGTGAGCTTGTAGATCTGCTATTTCCACTATTTTTACTTAGAAAAAAAACATTTTTCAACATGGGAGAGATTATGACGATTAAGGAAAATAAACGCGATTATGTCAAATAATCGCGATTAGACGATTACGTAATAATTGTGACAGCCCTAGCCATACCTGACTCCCTCTGCAGTGGCCCCCATTCCACAGTGACACACACACACACACCAAAACACACACACACACACACACACACACACGCGCGAACACACACACATGCGCGAACACACACACACAGGCATTACCAGTGAGTGAGGCGAGAGGAGCGCTCCTAGCCTCCTCCTTCAGGGCAGTTAGCTGTTTGTCGCGTCTAAATGAAGGCCGGCATTCTTTGGTTTCCCAGGGAGCTGGGTGCCTGCCAGTCCCCCGGCCACTGAGTGCCATTTTATTAAGAACAAAATGGAGCCCCTATGAAAGGAGCCCAGCGCTGGGCCTGTGCACAGGTCTCAACTGAGCGCGAGCGCCTCGGCATAAACAAACACCGCCTTAAAGAGACAGGCCCGCGGCAGAAAAATAAGTGACGCCACACACACACACACTCCTCCTCTGCCTTCCGAGAGACCCCTTAAGACTTGGGAGTTTGAAGTTACAATGGGTTTGTGTATAGGAAGGGGCCGTGTCTGATGAAATGAATATCAAATAGCTGTACTAAATGGTAAAAGGTGCATTTAAATAGCGCTTTTATCCACGTCGCTTTACATAGATTGTGCATTGCATTCACCCATCCATACACCGATGGCAGAGGAAACCATGCAAGGCACCAACCTGCTCACCGGGAGCAACTAGGGGTTCAGGGTCTTGCTCGACATTAACTCAGGGGGGGCCCGGATTCGAACTGGGAACCCTTTGGGAACCCTTTGTGCTCTAATGACGGTTTCTCTACCCCTGAGCTATGCCGCCCATGTACTGAATTGAGCAAACTTAAAAACCGTCTGGGGTGTTAGTCACGAAACACCCCTTAAAAGTGGAAAGCGGCCCAAACGCATCTCCAACAGCACACAATGACACAGCTCTGACAGAAATACATTCCAATGACTTCCGAAGGTGTGTGAACCCAAGTTCAGGAGATGTTAGCCGAGTTTCCCGAACAAACTCAGCATCGATTACATTTGTGCAACAAGAGAAGAGCCAGTGTCATATGAATTGAATATGTTTGCATTTTAAATATCATCCGTTGACACACCTACATTGATGATGGCACACAGTTTAATTGATTGTGATGCGTCACTGCATGCATTGCCAGTGTATTTCTGTTCTGTAGGCAACTTTAGCCAGCATGAGATTAATTACTTTACTCACTTGCAAAAGGACGAAAGAGAACACAGTTTTGTTCCATATGCCTACCATTGTCTTGGTTTCAGAGAGCATGGCAAATATAACAGTTTGTCTTGTGTTTGTATTCCATTATGCACAGAAGAACGCATGCAGGCTTGATGAAGCCGGGTCGTCAAGAGGCCCAATAGAACGGTGCGTGACAGTCTTTTTATAGGATATTTGTAATGCGATCATCCATCCATTTTAATTTGAAATCTTACTTGGAAATAGGAGCAGCAGCCACCAGGCCACCCGCTTCGAATGTTATGGCCCCAGAAAACGATGGTTTAGTGATGATGATTGGGCAGGAGATGCTGTACAGTTTTGTAGGCGTTTTCTGGGGATATTTATAGCCCAAGGAATGTTGCTTGTGTAAAATAAATGCTTGCAATGGATTCAGCATCATGACAAACCCCTAGTTAGACCCCTCACATCCTTAAAACAGATTTTTCCTCCTGTATAGAAAGTCGATGGGCGCCCAACTTGATTTGGCCGCTGTGGTGACCCCAAAGGTTGGCGACTTGGGCGCCCTAGCTAAATCATTAGAGCATGCCCTGGACTACATCAAAAGGGCCTTTCTGTGTGGAGTTTGCATGTTCTCCCTTTGTCCCCTAGGGTAGATATCCTCACAAAAAACATGCAGTAATCCTGGTGTCTATAATGCCTCTCTCTTAGGCCAGCCGGGGCGCCTGATGGAGGGGGAAAGGAACTGGTTGGAATAACGTGTCGCTTCCACACGCTATACGTCCAACCGGGGAAACTCTCCCCTGTCAGGTGAAAAGAAGCAACTTGGACTCCTCATGCATAGAAGGAAGCATGAGGTCAGTCCGTTGCTCTCCCCAGGTTGGCAGAGGGAGTGTAGCGCCCAGGATTACATTAGATAATTGACACCGGGTGAGAAAATGGGTTACAAAATCGTGGGATAAAAAAAAAAGAGCGCCGGTAAGTAAGCGGCGGGTCCACCTTAAAACAGGTCACCCTCTAATAGAGCGGTGGCACCTTAAAAACCGGACCGCTTGAGCAACTCTTTAACTCTTGACGTGCCAACGTATCTGCGATCTATCATAAACATGTCATTAAACATGACGGAGAGCATGAGTAGAGACAGATAGACATTCACACATGAACACGCCTGTGTGTGTGTGTGTGTGTGTGTGTGTGTGTGTGTGTGTGTGTGTGTGTGTGTGTGTGTGTGTGTGTGTGTGTATGTGTGTGTGTGTGTCCGCGTGTGTGCCCCACGCACACACAGAGGCAGAGATGCAGACAGACAGGGTCCTTAAGTGAGTGTAAGGCGCAATATTTGGGTTGGTGGACGGACGAAGGGAGGGAGGGGGAGGGGGATGGATGGATGGATGGATGGCATGGGCGTCAATTGGGTATGGCAGGGGTATGCAGCTGCCATAACCTGGGTCCAGGGGGGAAAATAAAAGTTACTTTTAAATATAAATCCATGAATGACTCTTTGTCTATCTGTGCTGGTTATTGTTAAATTACAGTAAAATAACTACAAATGCAAAATGTAACAAAATGGACACTTTAACAAGGTATTACAATTATATTCTCCACACTTGTATTCTCCCCATCTTTGACAAGATGGTATATTCCCAGGTTCCGCAGGTCAGCTGCACAGGTGCAATGCATTATTGTTAATTGTGGCACGTTTACTATTATTTTATGCCAAGTTTAGCCACACTTGAACAAACCGTAGAAACGGGGGGAAAAAATAGAATGTACTTCTTAAAATAAATGTATCATGCCTGTTGCTAAGGTATGGCAACATGACTGGTGTCTTGCACGCGCGCGAAGGCGCGCGTGCAAGACACCAGTCATGTTGCCATACCTTTTTCTGAACTGACGCCACTGGAGAGAGGGATGGATGGATGGATGGGGAGGGGAGGGGAGGGGAGGGGAGCTGGCAGAGACTCAATGGCAGTGTTTGTTTGTATACAGGCCTGTCAAATCAAACAAGCTCGGTATTTTTTTGCAATACACCCCCTTCCCCCCTCCCTTCTCTCCTCCACCCCCTCCCCTCCCCTCCCCTCCTCTCCTCTCCTCTCCTGTCCTACTTCATGATACACGCCATATTTCACCCACTCTGGCATCTCATTAGCAGGGATATTTATTAGGGATTGGACTGAACGTACACACATACCCCAGACTCTGGCTTTTTTTGGTGTATGCTGTATACAATAGTCGACCACCAGGGGGCGATGTCAGTAGTGTAAACAGCTGGGGGATTGAAAAGCCTGCCTCTCCCAGGTTTGTGTGTGTGCGTGCGTGCCGTGCCGTGCCGTGTGTGTGTGTGTGTGTGTGTGTGCGTGCGTGCGTGTGTGTGCGTGCGTGTGTGTGTGTGTGTGTATGTGTGTGTGTGTGTGTGTGCGTGTGCGTGTGTGTGTGTGTGTGCACACACTCTTACATGAGCATTGGTAAGCTGCCTAACTAAACTAAGAGGACATTGTTGAAGTGTGAACCGTCCATAACAAATTGCAATAAATAAAACACAAGTAAATAATAAGTCAAACTGCTGCCTACTGTACCTCAAATTACTACAACTATAAACCCCCACAAATAAATAAAGATTTGTAGCTGTATGGGGCATTTTTAAGCCTTTATTTGAGAGTGAGAGTGAAGCCCCTATAGGCACTGCGGTGATAAGCTATCCACCGTGGTGTAGTCTTTTTAAGTCATAAAACTACAACATTACGTCATTACTCGCGGTGAAGAGCTATCCACCGCGAACCCCGACACATCTCTCTGTTTTTTACTATCAGACAGATCGGCCCATCACCCCGTTCACTGATTGGTCGATCTAGACCAGTCAGTCACAGTGATAGGCAGGGTTCCCACACATTTTTACCAATTAATTTCCAAAACTTTTCCAAAACTTTTCCAGAATATTTAACTCAATTTACAGGACTATATAACAATAATTCAGCTCAATAGCAAGTCGCTTACTCCTACGCGCAATGCCCAAAGACAGGTAGTGTATGCCAGTGGTTCTCAACCTTTTCAGGCTGTGACCCCCAAAATCATATTTGAACTGGGACCCCAGCACCCTGACGAGCACTAAGAGTTGAGGAATTTTGTATAACACGTTTATATTGTGAAAATAGCAGATCTATATGCTCACAACGCCTCGCGTTGCGAGGCGTTGTGAGCATGTAGATCGGCTACTTTCACACTTTCTCCCTCTAATATTTGACAATTTGGCCAATGTTTAATTTGTCATTTCAGAATTAACAAAATCAATAACCAAAGACAATGCATAGCTATTTTTTCCAGGACCTTCCAGGACCCTTGATAAATTCCAAAACTTTTCCAGTACTGGGAAAATATTGTTCTAATTTCAAAATATTTCCAGGAATTTCATGACCGTGGGAACCCTGGATAGGACTTCACCGTGACTGACTATGATGGCCTCCAATTTAGGTGGACCTAAAATTTGCTCTTCAACGCAGACTCTGAGAAGGGCTTTGGAGAGAGCAGTGGAATGATCCTCACAGTGGTGTTGTACATCTTGGACATTGGGTCACCCCGATATTGATATTCATATTTCTGAGGATATTTGCAACTGTAGGTCACAGTTAACTATAAAAATCCCACCCAATGTGAAGTGAGCGGTGGTCGTGCTTGCATAACGTCTTCAGACTAGGATTTGAGTCTAGGATGTACAGGCTATGCTACACACACACGTTTTGCTACGGCAAAACGCTGAGGAAAAAGGCTACAGACACACGCACAACCACTCTATGGAGCGGTTTACCGCTGCTCAAAAACCGTCACATCTTGCCGTACGTGAGTAACACATCAATGTCTATAGCTGCTGACCTGTTTGCTGACATTGTGACATCACATTGTTCTGTCATCACCTCATCAAAAGATCAAACCCTGGATATCCATACATGGAGACGACTGGATCATCACCTAGATCTCCATATATGGAGCTGACCTCTACATCTGATTCCCAGATGATGCCCTGTTAGGGCAATCAATTCATATTTATATTGATTATGCCCATCAATATTAAGCCCATATCTGGGAATGCCCATACAATAGAATCCCTTTTATGCCATCAATATTAAGCCCATATTGCGGCCTTAGGCGTCTTACTGGTTATAGTTGCTACTGTAAACAGTGATGACTATTAGCTTCAAGGTTCAAGGTGAACTTACTGTTACATACAACCCAACTGGTAGCAACACCAGAAGATTGTTAACCATTTAAGCCCTAATACACTCAATCCCAAGACAAATACAGGGTTCCCACACATTTCTAGCAATGACATTTTTTTTTTACTTCTCTATAATAGCTTTCCCAAAGTATCTCACCCCATTTCCCGGCCTATAGCAATCATACGGCGCAACGACGAAACTCTTAGACCAATGTGTTATCAATGCACCGAGACAGGAGACCCCCCTGAGCGAAGGATGTCACGTGGCGAAAACAACAGATCTAGCTGCGAGCTTGTAGATCTGCTATTTTTCAATAGTTAAACCTACTCGATCACACTACGCCCGAAAACATCCACATCGGCGGATCCACAAGCTCGATACGCGGCACGAAGCGGGTGCGTTTCGAGCTCGCATATCTGCTATACGTCTACGAAATCCATCTGACGTTACAAATGAATACCATTTACATCAATAAATGCGTTACATCTCAAAGTAAGCGGCACATATCTCTTTCCCTTTCTAGATCTGCGTGTGACTAACTTTCACACACACACACACACACACACACACGCATGGCACGCACATACCCACGCACAACGCACACACACACACAGAGTGCAGTATGTTGGGACCGCGTCCAACATCTGTCTTTGATATCATTTAACTAACCGCTTATTGTGGGAGCCCACCATCCCCATCAATGGCGTCTAGGGCTGTGTGTGCGTGTCTGTGCAGCGTGTGTGTGGGTGTGTGTGTGTGTCACGCGCGCACGAGAGAGAGAGAGAGAGAGAGAGAGAGAGAGAGAGAGGAGAGAGAGAGAGAGAGAGAGAGAGAGAGAGAGGAGAGAGAGAGAGAGATCTCATCCTCGGACGTGCCTTGGTGTCCATTTGGTCACTTTGGCATCCCGCTGCTGTGTTGTTATATCCTTTTAGCGGTTATGCTGTGCGTGTGCGTGTATGTGAGTGTACGTGTGCGTGCACGACCGCATGTGTCAGCGTGCGCCTGCATTCCAGCGCGTCGTGTGTATATCCACAGACATGTGAGAACAGTGTGAGTGTGTGTGTGTGTGTGTGTGTGTGTGTGGGGCGGCTATCCCGCTCCATAGTGAAAGCCCATAGTCACACAAACCACATCAGAAGCCGTGTGGGAGACGGAATGACAAGCCCAGGAACCAGCTAACGTCTGCCTGAAGCCACACACACACAAACACGCGCGCGCGTGCATGCACACACACGCACACGCGCACACATGCACACACACACACACACACACACACACACACACACACACACCACACACACACACACACACACACACACAGCCTACATAAAGACTTATGTAACGCAAACACATATACATATCGCCACTGTCACTGTCGGGCAGAAACCTCGTATCTCCAATTTTCAAATGTGTACATTTTTTCGCAAAGTAAAGCCCTGCTTCACCTTACAAGGCCGTTGCACAAAACTAGTGAAAACAGCCGATCTACAAGCACACAACACCTCGCACCTGTGCAGGTAAATCGGCTGTTTTCACTAGTTTAAGTCATTTTTAAAATGATAAATACAAAACGAACGGTTTTGGACATAAAAGGTTTCCACCCGACAACGACGCTATGTGCAGTGGTGTAAAGTAACTAAGTACACGTCCTTAAGTACCGTACCGTTTTGAGGTACCGTACTTTAATGGAGTATACTTCCACATTTCTGTACTTTTAACTTCTACTCCACTACATCTCAGAGTCAATTATTTTACTTTTACTCCGTTGCAATTGTTTGAAGACTTCAGTCACTATAGTTACTTTGTAGATTGTGGTTATTATTACAAGACATACATTAATCACTTCAGCCCATATACGGTACATTTCGGTGATTTAAAAACAGCCAATCTGCAAGCTCACAATGCGTCGCGATGCGACGCATTGTGAGCTTGTAGATCGGCTATTTTCAAAATACATTTGAAAACTTGACATGGAAGAATGAGTACTTTTCGGTACTTAAAGCACGTCTCGATGCCAATACTTTTACTCGAGTCGATTCTGAATCCTGGACTTTTACTTGTAACAGAGTATTTCCACATTTGATATTGATACTTTTACGTATAAGTGAGAAATGTGAGTACTTTTCCCACCACGGCATTATACGCACACGCTGAGACGGAATCTCTATATCACGCAGATACCCACATCATGCGCGCGCTTTGCTCACACACACACACACACACACACACACACACACACACACACACACACACACACACACACACGCATATTTAACCCATTTAGGCCTAGAAATATCGAATGCTTTAACAATTGAAAAACAGCAGCTATACAAGCTCACAGCGCGCTGCGAGCTTGTAGATCTACTATTTTTGAAAAATCTTTTTTTTTTCTTTTTCTTCTTTGAATATATCTTTTTATAAGCGAACATTTGTAACTCAGATATTTTCTTCTGGGGGGTCCCTAGAGCAACATATTTTGAAGTTGGGGGTCCCAACCCCAAAATGCATGTCATTTTGGGGGTGTTTTTTTTTTTTTTTCAAAACACCTTAGAAGGATTTAGAATACACTTATAGAATGGAGTCAAAATCGGGGTCAAATTCGAATCTTGGCGATTTGTGCCCGCGCTGTGAGGTTGTATAGCTGCCATAGCTGACATAGAAACATAGGTTTTTCCAAAAAAAAAAAAACGTAGAAGGATTCAAAAGACACTTTATAGAATCGGGTCAAAAATTCTATTTTCACAATTTTTCAAAATAGCAGATCTACAAGCTCGCAGCGCGGCACTCGGTGCCGCGCTGTGAGCTTGTAGATCGGCTATTTTTCCAATAGCTAAAGCATAAAATAATGAAACTCAATGATGTGTATACCCGTCTGAACGGGTTAACGCCAACCGTCGCTCCACCACAAGGCCTATCCAGCGGTCAGCGAACGGAGGCCAAGGATGCAGTCTGCTGCTGAGACAGATGTTTATGTTTGCATAGTTTCTCACAGACAGGCAGCAGACAGAGGAGCAAAGGAGAGAGAGCTTTTCCGTCCCGGGACACGATGGGGGGGGGGGGGGAGAGAAACAGGGGCGTCACAAGGGGGGGGGGGGGGTGGGGGGGGAAGTGGGACTGAGTTACTATAGGGCCCCAAGGTGGAGGAGGGGCCCTTAATTATTTTAGACTTTGGCTATTGAAAAAATAGCAGATATACAAGCTTGTAGACCTGCCATTTTTTGAAAAGTCTTGAAAATGTGCGGAAAATCTTTGTATATATGCATTTTTTTTTTAAAGCAGACATAACTCAAATTCTACTTCTGGGGGGGTCCCTGGAACTGAATATTTTGAGATGGGGGTCCGTGGCCAAATACATGTCATTTTGGGGGTCCTTGATATGATAAAAGTTTGAGCAACACTGACATAGAAAACATAGGTTAAAAAATTAAAAAATAAAAACCTTAGAAGGATTGAAATATTCCAAATTGAAATAGACACATTTTCATGATTTTTCAAAAAATGTTCAATAGCTAAAGCACAAAATAATTGTGCGGGGGGGCCCGTAGTGAATCCTTGTACCCAGGGCCCAGAATTTGGTGCGACGACACCCTGGTCCGGGGACATGATGGGGGAGAGAGAGAGAGAGCAAGCCCCGCCGCACGCGCGCTAGCTCTGACGCGCTATAGCCGCCTCCGTTTACCAGCAAAGGAACTCAAACGAAAATATTTGACTCCTTTATTTGTGTCCAAATTACACACGGTACCAAAAATGCGTAAAAAAAGAAGCGGGACAATCATGATGACGTCGGCAGAGCCTCCCCATGACGTGCAAGTTTCCGCGGACACGCGCGTGTGCCCACAACTGTGCGTGTCATGTAAAAGCACTCACCCGCGTTACAACATTGGCGCAAACAATTGCACGTTAAGCACATGCATATTACCGGTATGTCATTATGTCCCTAAACACATGTTACGTGTGGGAGCCACATACACACTCATTGCAGCGTGAATGTGTGTCGGTCTACTTAAACACACACACAATTAGGGATGGGACGATAAGCGATATTACCGTTTATCGCGATAAAATACACTCGCGATAATTGTATCGTGGTAGATTTAATATATATTGTGATATCGTCCTCCGTCATGCACTGGGATCAATTCACCTTTTACTGGCCGAGCTGCATATCCAGTACCATTTAAACCCTCTATAACTGGTAAAAGGTACGCGACACGTTGTGAGCTTGTAGATAATGGATTTTGGATAATGATAGGATAATGGATTTTGATTATCGCGATAATATCGTAAATCGCGATTTCTTTTGTCACAATAATCGTGATATGACATTTTCAATATCGTCCCATCCCTACACGTGCACGCCAGGGTTTCCGCTAGGCATTTTTGGGGCCCGGCCACGTTGGCCGGCAGGATTATATTTTACCGGCCAATCAATTAATTTATCGGCCATATTATAATGAACGTTGCATACGTGTTTGCAGATGAGATACTGTATGTGCGTCTGCATGGTGCACCCAACTGATAATTACACCATTTTATGTTAGCGCTGGGCTCCTCTTTATTACAGATGCAATTGCAATATTTTCCTGAGCTAACGAAATAATAGCCTAACTATCTACTTATGTAGGCCTAGATCGCTTGCCAAAAAAAGAAGTGAATAGGTTAAAGTGGACGCAACTCAAGCGAACCGTTTGCGTGCCCTGCCACACAGTGGCCTACAAATTAATAAGTTAATGGTATATGATTTTGGCTTCACGTCTCATTAAACCTTAATATGCAAACATACAACCTTTGTTTTGTTTTGTTTTGTTAATGTTATGTTATGATGGCGCAAGGAGGAAGGTTGACTTGCCTCTGTTAGTCTGTTGCTTTGACCACCACAGTGGCATCACATCCATGCGATCAGAAAGTCATTTTGCGTGCTCGTATAATCCATGTGATTCCACAGAGTTCGGGTCCCTTTTTTTATTATCGTCTACTGGGTCCAGCTTGTCTAGATTACCTCGGAAGAACCCCAGTTCTGTTCGGATCATAACACTAAACCACGCTGTATAGCGCTGATTTGGACAAGCTGCTGGAATTGTCAGTGGTGAAACGTAATGTGTGCTTCTCCGTATGGCCCGTCCTGCGTATCTAAAATAGCAGACATACAAGCTCACAGCGCCGCGCGTTGCTGACTTGTTGTGAGCTTGAAGCTCTGATATTTTCAATGCGCGTAACCCTCGTACGACGAATATAGACTGATCTAATGCGCACAGCGCAGCAGCAGCAGCAGCAGCAGCAGCAGCAGCGGTGAGCTCCGCTGTCGTCAGACTCACAGAACATGATACAAATTAAAAATTATGATAGGTTTTAATGGTTGTAGCTTTACTGATTTAGACAAATAATTATGTGAATAATAAGATTAAATGATAAAATAGCCTAAGAGGCATTTTCCCAGCCGGCCACGGTGGCCGGTGGACTTTATAATTACCGGCCAATTAAACATTTAACCGGCCAATGGCCGGTAAATACCGGCTAACGGAATCTCTGGTGCCACCGCGCACACGCACGCGCGCACACACACACACACACACACACACACACACACACACACACACACACACACACACACACACACACACACACACACACACACACACACACACACACACACACCCATCAAATTCTCTGGTATTGCCTAAGAAGGTGCTATTTCTCACGGTGTCACACACACACACACACACGCACACACACACACACACACACACACACACGCGCACACACACACACAGAGAGAGAGAGAGAGAGAGAGAGAGAGAGACCCCGGCGTGAGCATAGGTCACCCTCGGGTGAGTGAAGGCTGTTAAGCGTTGTTATTCCTTGCGGTGGACGCGCACACATCAATTTCAAGGAAATTGCTCGGGAGCCCCATTATTGGAAAGTGTTACCGGAATGTCAATTAAGGGGGAAGTTTTTAACCTCGCGCCGCACAAATAAACAGCGCCCCCCCCCCCCCCCCCCCACCCCCCTTATTAAAGGCAGTGTCAGCGCAGACATAGAGTCTGGACGGCGGCTGGGAGGGAGGGGAGGGGAGGGGAGGGGAGAGAGAGAGAGAGAGAGAGAGAGAGAGAGAGAGGCCCAGGGAGAGGGGAAGGGGAGACGGGGAGATGTGGAGACCACAATGAACCCCCCCCCCCCCCCCCCACTTTTGCTTAAGTAAAAGTATCAATACTGCAATATAGAAATACTCTGTTAGGCTGTGGTCACTCCAAAGTACGGTTGACAGCAGATAAACTCTTTTTTTGTGCGCGGCTGACTAAAAACACAGCGGGGGGCATTCTGTCCCAAAGCCTGTGACACACCTGTCATTTTCATTGGCTTATTTATTTGTTTAAAAAAGAAAATAGTTCTACAAGCTGATGACATTGTGAGCTTGTCGTTCAGCTAGTTCCACTTAAGTATACTGGGCTTTAGGCCAGAGGTCTTCAACAGGGGGTCCAGGACCCCTAGGGGGTCCTCAGAGTTACTACAGGGGGGGGCCACCAAATCTTTGTGTGATAGGATCATGTTTGTGTTTTTTTACATTAATCACTGAGGCGTTGTGAGCTTGTAGATCGGCTATTTTTTTGGCACAGAGGATTGGTGTAGAGGGATAAGAGCAGTTCAGACTAGTAGCAGACAGTTCAAGTCTCTAAATGTTCATACAAATACACATTAATCCAACCTACACAGATGACACTATGCTGTCAAACCAGTCTAAGATGTATACGAAAATCGCATGAACATCTGCAACACAAGATATGTAGTGGGGGGTCCCTGCTTTGCTCGGGGTCCTTGGCCTGAAAAACGTTGAAGACCCCTGGCTTATAGGTCATTACTAAGAAACTGAGGGGGTGAGGAGAGGAGGACGGCGACACGCGGAGGAGGTTGGACGGAAGCGAGCGAGCGCTCGACGAAGGAGTGAGGGAGGGAGGGATGGACAGACGAGGGAGGCAAGAGGGAGGGTTGTGTGTGTGGGGGGGGGGGGGAGTGGTGAAGGGAGAAAGGAGAAGAAATCGATAGTGTTTGGTTTGTACCGGCTTACTTCAAAAACACAGTGGGCACAAACGCAAATAAACACTGCGGGCAGGAGGGGAGAGAGAGAGAGAGAGAGAGAGAGAGAGAGAGAGAGGGAGAGAGTGAGAGAGAGAGAGAGAGAGAGAGAGAGGGCGAGAGAGTGAGAGAGAGAGAGAGAGAGAGAGAGAGAGAGAGAGAGAGAGAGAGAGAGAGAGAGAGAGAGAGAGAGAGAGAAAGAGAGAGAGAGATAAGAGAGAGAGAGAGAGAGCAAAATCAACTGGCCGACTGTTAAAAAAAAAGGAGCAAGTACAGAGGATAAAGGCCTGTTATCTGGCCCAGTGGGAATGGGCCTTAAGCCAGTTAACCCATTTAGTGCTCCAGACATGAACGGGTTAAATGTCCAGCGTGCCGCCCGCAGGCTCCATTGTCTTATTTGAAGGCCAGAAGTCCATTGCGTAAACACTTCCGGTTTGACGTCATGACGTCATTCACCGGAAGCGATCGTCATCAACATGCGGTTGTGTAATGGCGGATCGCTGCTTTTCAACATGTGTTTTATTAGCGAGAATCTAATGCCATCCTTGGCTTTAAAAGTGTTGTTTGGAGATAATGGACATTAAAGATGCCATTCCCCGTCGGCCTCCATGTTATGGGATTACTATTTTGTGCACGTGGATCCGTGATGATGATGAATCGGCGAGGGCGATCGTGCCAGGACCTTCCGCTGGCTATTGGGTAGGAGAACCGGTGTTACTCCATATACAGTATACTTTTCGCGAGTATACTCGGGATCGGCACTCTAAATACTCAAGTATTTTTCACGAGTATTCTCGGGATTGGCTACAAATGAGTTAAGAGCAAAGCATCTCTGCAGCAAGGCATTGTGGGAATATCACTCCACAAGGAGAGGAGAGGAGAGGAGAGGAGAGGAGAGGACAAACTGAGGTGTGGATTTCTTCAGCCCAAGAGCTCTCCATGTCAAAGCTCCCAATTCGCACAGAGAAAGAGAGAGAGAGAGAGAGAGAGAGAGAGAGAGAGAGGGAGAGAGAGAGAGAGAGAGAGAGAGAGAGAGGGATCTCAATCTACATTAATGAACACCATTTCCCTGCGTTGCCAACAGCTACCAAAGTGGACACAGAAAACATTTGCATGGCATCCTTAGATCAGTGTGTGTGTGTGTGTGTGTGTGTGTGTGTGTGTGTGTGTGTGTGTGTGTGTGTGTGTGTGTGTGTGTGTGTGTGTGTGTGTGTGTGTGTGTATGTGTGTGCGTGTGTGTGTGTATGTGTGTGTGTGTGTGTGTGTGTGTGTGTGTGTGCATACATTGGCTGGCAAATCGAGTGGCAAATCGAGTGGCAAAGTGAGTTTAACATTGTTTAATGCAATCAGATGGGACTTTTCTGTTTGGATGTATGGGCTGTCAAGGCCAGAAAGTAGTTTTTTTTTTTTTGCCACTCAGTAGGCGTTCCCACATAACTTCTGGGTATGATGATGATGATGTCACGTGCTTACCCTCTATAAATTAGCATATTCCGCTCATCACCAGTACACTGTCCTCCCCTCAGACGCGCGCATAAGAAGCATCTCACTAAAGATGCTGACGTGCACACAGCAGGACGCAGTTTATCTTCACTGTCATCTCCAAGTTTCAAAATCGTACGTTTCTTTCGTAAAGTAAAGCCCTGCTTCACCACGGAAGACTGTCTCGCACAAAACTATTGAAAACAGCGGATCTACAAGCACACAACGCCTCACTGGTTTAAATCATTTTTAAAAATGATGAATACCAAACGAACGGTTTGGGACATACGAGGTTCCCACCCGACGACAACGTTATACTTGACGAGAAGCTTGTAGATTGTCTATTTTCAAATAGCCCAGGTATCAAATAGAGCTAAAGTGGACTAAGGTATGTTTTATAATATAATCATTTATATCTGCAAAGTAACTAGTAAGTAAAGTTTTCAAATAATTGTAGTGTAGTAAAAGCACACTATTTGGATCCGAGATGTAGTGGAGTAGAAGTAAAAGTATTGGAAATGAGTAGAAATACCTCAAAAAATACATTACTTAAGTAAATTTACCTAGTTACTTTTTTTGTGTGTGTCTGCAGGGGCGTCACACCAAATTCTGGGCCCTGGGTACAAGGATTCACGGCGGGCCCCCCATGAATGTTAACTATTGAAAAATAGCAGATATACAAGCTCACAGCGCGGCACCGAGTGCCACGCTGCGAGCTTGTATATCTGCTATTTTTGAAAAATGGTGAAAATGTGTGCAAGAAACCTATGTCAAGGACCCCCAAGATGATATGTATTTGGCCACAGACCCCGATGTCAAAATATTTAGTTCCAGGGACCTCCAGAAGCAAAATTTGAGTTAGAAATGTTCGCTTAAACTTTTCAAAAATAGCAGATCTACAAGCTCACAGCGCGGCACTCGGTGCCGCGCTGTGAGCTTGTATATCTGCTATTTTTCAATAGATAAAGTTACTAGGGCCCCTCCACCTTGGGCCCCAGTAACTCAGTCCCACTTTCCTACCCCTTGTGACGCCCCTGTGTGTGCATGTGTGTGTTATGTCAGGAGGGATGAGTCACCGGAGAGAAACCTCCAATGCCACCCAGGTGACGGCTTGCTCAGTCACAAGCACACGCACACAGGCGCACGCACGTTTGTACCATTTGTACACTCTCTGAGTCAAATTAACCTTGATTTTACAGATACAGACTGGGGCCTCGGAGATAGAAACGCCACTAAATGGGGGTCCGTAGCCTGGAGGGGTCCTTGACAGTGTTGATTTTGTCGACTAAAACTATGTAAAAACGAAATAAAAACTAAGCTGTGGTGACTAAAACTAAGACTAAATATATTGACAATTTCGTCCACAAAATAAAAACTAGACTAAAATGTTGGGGAGGGACTATAGTGGAGAAGAGAGTCATTTTATGTTTGGTTGCTCTCCGGTGTTGAAAATAGCCGATCTACAAGCTCACAAGGCGTTGCGTTGTTTTCAGCACGCAACCAAGTGTAAAATCAGTCATTACGATGCCATCAAGGCCTGCCAAAATACATTTTAGTCGACTAAATCAACTGTAGATTTAGTCGCCTAAAATCTTATGATATTCAGTCAACTAAAACTAGACAAAAACTAAGAATTTTCAGGTGACTAAATTATGACTACAACTAAATTACATTTTATTCAAAAGACTATGACTAAAACTAAATACAAATTTGCTGTCAAAAACAACACTGGTCCTTGAGATGGTTGGGAATCACTGCAAGAGCTGTAAAAAAACTTTTCTCATGGGGGGGTCCCTGGCTTATCTTTTCAAATGGGGGGTTAATATGTGTCAATTTGGGGGTCTTTGACATGAAAAGGTTTGAGAAGCACACTCACTATTGGACAACCTGATTCCATTCTATGGTGCTGTGTCGCCACCATGTGGCCTAGAGAGGAACTACCACGACTGGAAGCGGCAGGCAGCAGCAGATGGAATGAAAGGAAATACAAGCCAATAACAGAGCATCAACTACCAAATTACACTTCCAAACCTCAATTTGTTAACAATTTAGGCCTAACATTTATTGAATGCTTTAACTATTGAAAAATAGCAGATGTACAAGCTCACAGCGCGCTGCGAGCTTGTAGATCTGCTATTTTTGAAAAAGTTGTGAAAATGTGTGCAAATCTTTGAATATATGTATTTTTAAAGCGAACGTTTGTAACTCAAATTTTGCTTCTGGGGGGTCCCTGGAACTAAATATTTTGAGATGGGGTCCGTAGCCAAATACATATAATTTTGGGGGTCCTTCACACGAAAAGGTTTGAGAACCACTGACATAGTAGTCTCTCAAGAACAGACTAACTGAGCTCCAGTTAAGTGAAAAGGACCTTTTCTTTGACGATGGCTGGCCAGATTGCTGACATACAGTAGAAACATAGGTTTTACAAAAAACCTTAGAAGGATTCAAAAGACACTTATAGAATCGGGTCAAAATTCTAATTTTCACAATTTTTCAAAAAATAGCAGATCTACAAGCTCGCAGCGCGGCACTTGATGCCGCGCTGTGAGCTTGTAGATCTGCTATTTCTCAATAGTTAAAGCATAAAATAATGATACACAATAATGTGTACCCGTTCTAAAACCAAAAGGCATGAATGAAGAACAGGACTTCTGTGAGAATCTTGGAGCTCTCCCAAAGGCTCTTATATCTCATTACCTCAACAATTAATCCTTACCAGGGGATGTCGCACCAAATTCTGTGCCCTGGGTACAAGGATTCACTGCGTTATTTTGTGCTTTAAATATTGAAAAATAGCAGATATACAAGC
This sequence comes from Nannobrachium achirus, assembly GCF_963921795.1. NCBI lineage: Eukaryota > Metazoa > Chordata > Actinopteri > Myctophiformes > Myctophidae > Nannobrachium > Nannobrachium achirus. The sequence continues at coordinate 48,121,636 of NC_137825.1, forward strand.
TCACTGCGAGCTTGTATTTCTGCTATTTTGAAAAAAAGAAAAAAAATGTGTGAAAGTCTTTGAAGTTTTTTTTTGAAATACTTGTTTCTATGTCAGTGGTGCTCAAACTTTTTCATGTGAAGGACCCCCAAAATGATATGTATTTGGCCACGGACCCCCATCTCAAAATATCTAGTTCCAGGGACTTAAAAAAATACATTCAAAGATCTGCACACATCTTCATGACTTTTCAAAAATAGCAGATCTACAAGCTCGCAGCGTGGCACTCGGTGCCACACTGCGAGCTTGTATATCTGCTATTTTAAAGTATACAATAAGGCCACTCCACCTTAGGCCGACTAAAATCTTATGATATTTAGTTGACTAAAATTAGACTAAAACTAAAACTTTTACGGTGACTAAATTATGACTAAATCTAAATGACATTCTATTCAACAGACTATGACTAAAACGAAATCAAAATTTGCTGTCAAAAACAACACGGCAGCCCTATATTACACTGTTCATTTTTAGATTCTTACAGAGAAATATCCGTTTCCATCAGAACTGAAAATGGCTTTATATTTGACGTTGAACCACTTGAACCCCAGCATCCCTATTTTGGAGGGGAGGTTCACCAAAAATAGCCGATCTACAAGCTTTGTGAGCTTGTAGATCGGCTATTTGGTGAAGAGAGTTGGCCATAGATGGAAAAGAAAAATAACTTGTCATGTACAGTGCAAAGCAGGTCTGAAGTGATATTCATTGTAGTGATATTGATGAATTCCAAATGTTATCAAACTATTTTGAGGCACCCCAGGACAGCCATGACGGCACCCCCTAGAGCCAGGGTCTTCAACAGGGGGTAAGGGACCCCTCCTCAGAGTTACTAGCAGGGGCCCTCCAAAATCTTTGTGTGATAGAAACTTTTTTCTCCTTTTTTATATTAACCACTTCAACCCTAACGTCCATATTCTGAGAACTTTAGCCAAAAATGGCAGATCTACAAGCTCTAGTGAGCTTTTAGATTGGCATGAATCCAAAATACACTGATGATTGTGCTGTCAAACAATGAAACTATAATGGAATCTATGAACAGGTTGTGGGGGTCCCTGCTTCATCTCTCTCTCAGCTAAGGGGTGTGGGGCGGCATAGCTCAGGGGTAGAGAAACCGTTATTAGAGCACGAAGGGTTCCCGAAAGGTTCCCAGTTCGAATCCGGGCTCCCCCTGAGTTAATGTCGAAGGGTCCTTGGGCAAGACTCTGAACCCCACATTGCTCCCGGTGAGCAGGTTGGTGCCTTGCATGGTTTCCTCCGCCACCGGTGTATGAATGTGTGCGTGAATGGGTGAATGTAATGCACAATCTCTGTAAAGCGCTTTGGATAAAAGCGCTATATAAATGCACCATTTACCATTTATTTATTTACCATTTAAGGGGTCCTTTGCCTGAAAACGTTGAAGACCCCTGCCCTCGGGTGCCAAGGCACCCACTTTGGGAAAGCCTTTTTTAGGTTAAGGCACGATATTATGATAGCAATCATGCAATCATTGAATGTCTGTTCAGTAACGAGGCAAGGGCCAGCTGTTTAGTAATCAGAAAATGCATGTTCAGGTGTGGGTTGCCAATTTCAGCCAATCGGGGGGAGAGAGTACCCATTCATCAGCTTACAGCAGGGTTCCCCAATTAGTGTTCGACCAAGGGCCGAATTATGTCTAGGGTACCAAGCCGAGGGCCACAACATTGCAGGGGACGACGGTGGCGTTCCCACTATACCAGCGACAGTTTTCCTCGTTGTCGGGTGAAAATCTTGCACGTCCAAAACCGTTCGTTTTGAATTTATCATTTTAAAAATGATTTAAACTAGCGAAAACAGCCGATCTACAAGCACACAACGCCTCGCACCGCGAGCACAACGCCTCGCACCGCGAGGCGTTGTGTGCTTGTAGATCTGCTGTTTTCACTACGTTTGTGCGACGGCCTTGTACGATTTGCGAAAGGACGTACAAATTTGGAGATACGAGATTTCCACCCGACAACGACGATATACTAGTGTTGTTGCTGCTCTTATACCACCATTATTACTGGGGTTGGTGTGGGCCAGACAGTAGCCCCCTGCGGGCCGCAAATGGCCCGCGGGCCGCCTATTGGGGAACCCTGGCTTACATTATAGCCTATAGTGTTCCGGTTCCAATTTTGTCAGCTCATTTGGTTGTGTCATTACTTCCAATTTCATTTGCTTACGTCCTGTCTGAGTTCTCTTTCTTGATTGGGTTAAATGAGTTTTCTGCCCTGAAAATGAGTTTTCTGTTTACCGGAGATCTGGAGAGACTCCCGTTAACACATCTAGACCTGGGATTATTTTATACTTTAGATATTGGAAAAATAGCAGATATACAAGCTCATAGCACGGCACCGAGTGCTAGCTTGTAGATCTGCTATTTTTGAAAAGTCGTGAAGATGTGTGCAAATCTTTGAAAGTATGCATTTTTAAAGCGACCATTTGTGACTCCCGATTTTGCTTCTGGGGGTCCCTGGAACTAAATATTTTGAGATGGGGGTCCGTGGCCAAATACATATCATTTTGGGGGTCCTTGACATGAAAAGGTTTGAGCACCACTGACATAGAAACATTTTTTTTCCCCGAAATTTAGGAGACTTATAGAATCGGGTCAATATATTCAAAGACTTGCTCAAATTGTCACGATAAAAACAAAAAAATCACACTTGTGTGAACTGAGCGGTGGAGGCTGCGTGTGTGTGTGTGTGCGCGCGCGCGCGTGTGTGTGTGAGTGTGCCTGGCCTGAACAACAGCGCCCCTCCCTTAACATGTGTGGTCAGAAAAGCTACTGCAGGCTACATACAGACACAGGCTGCATACAGACACGGACGGACGGACGGACGGACGGACGGACGGACGGACGGACGCACGGACACACGGACGCATACCCACACAAACGGCCACGTATAGGAGACGGTGTGACCACCGCTAAAAAAAAAAAATCTATTGATCTATTTTTCAATAGCTAAAGCATCAAATAATGGTTAAAGTTTCCCGGTCTAAACTGGTTAACTGAACAAACACTCTGTGGCAATAAGCAATCACAATACAGAAATATTGGTTCTGGGCATGTCAACAATTATTATCGCTACAGGCCTTTTAATCTTTGATAAACACACTTGATTCCATCTGTACTCGTGTAAAAAGAGGACTGAATGCAATGACGGCCGCCTGATCATTTGGAATAGAAAGATACAAGCCTTTTCAAGCCTGGCTTATTGAAGAAATCATGAAAAGATATTTCATGAACAAAAACTCCGGCACTCTGCTCTTGCTCAGCTGCTCATCTTTATGCATCTTTATCATCTTTAGCAAGAGCAGAGTGCGGGAGTTTTTGTTCATGAAATATCTTTTCATGATTTCTTCAGTATTCACAGTCCTACGCACCTGCACCTGAATCTAGTGGATGTGCGAATACTTCCCCTACAAGCCTGGCTTATACCAGGGGTTCCCAAACTTTTTTGGCTCGGGGCACCCCTATAAATATATATATTTTTTCATCCGAGGCACCCCTACATTATTATATTCCTAATTTTCACTCCCAGCACCTTATATTCATAGCATATCGTCGTTGTCGGGTGAAAACCTCGTATCTCCAGGTTTCAAATCCGTGCGTTCTTTCGCAAAGCAAAGCCCTGCTTCATCAACAAGGCCGTCGCACGAAAGTAGTGAAAACAGCCGATCTACAAGCACACAACGCCTCGCGGTATGAGGCGTTGTGTGCTTGTAGATTGTCTGTTTTCACTAGTTTAAATCATTTTAAATGCAAAACGACAGTTTTGGACATACAGGGTTTTCACCGGACAGCGACAATATTTTAGTGATTATGTTGCGAGGAAAGCGAGCTAATAGCCATTTTGGTTAGAAGAACTGACTGAAAATAACTTTGTACTTCAAGTTTTAAAATGATACTAAATATATTTTTAAATGTCCAAATACATTTCTAATATTATCAGATTATCTCAGGGCACCCTGGCCTGGACTGCCGTCGCGGCACCCAGGGGTGCCCCGTCACCCACTTTGAAACCCCTTGGCTTATACTACACGACAAACTGCGTGTTAACATGGGATAGAGTTTAGCTGCGCTAGGCTATATCTTTTCTGCCATGGACCCGTTATGTTGAATTACAGTCAGCGTCACTTCTACAACAAGGCAGTTGTGGCAAGTAACTAAGTACATTTACTCAAGTACTTATGTAAAGTTTTTACTTTATTGGAGTGTTTCCAGTTTTTAATACTTTTACTTCCACTCCACTACATCTCAGAGACACATTATTGCCATTTGAAAATAGCCGTTCTACAAGCTCACAATCGGCTCTTTTCAAAGGATTTTATACATTTGAAAACTTGTGAAATGGGACATTCTACATAATGAGTACCCTCTACTTTTGGTGCTTTAAGTACATTTTGATACCAATACTTTTATACTTTTACTCAAGTAAATTTTTAGTTCTGGATTTTTGCTTGTAAGGGTACAGTCACACCAAACTACCTATGAGAGTGGGTTCCCCATTCCGCCAATGCATTTCAATGAGAATGCAGCGTTTTTTGTTTTTGTTTTTTTTTGCAGAAATTCGCTACTGGCAGGCAGTGTTGTTTTTGACAGCAAATTTTGAATAAAATGTCATAATTTAGTCACCTGAAAAGTTTTAGTTTTAGTCTAATTTTAGTCGACTAAATATCATAAGATTTTAGGCGACTAAATCTACAGTTAATTTATTCAACTTAAATGTATTTTGGCAGGCCTTGATGGCATCGTAATGACTGATTTTACTCTTGGTTGTGTGCTGAAAATAGCCGATCTACAAGCGGCACAACACGTCACAGGTCGTAGTGGTATAAAGCTCGCAGCGCGGCACTTGGTGCCGCGCTGTGAGCTTGTATATCTGTTATTTTTCAATAGAACAAACTAGAACAAAATAACACATAATAATGAGTTCCCAGTCTAAATTCATGGGGGGCCCGCAGTGAATCCTTGTACCCAGGGCCCAGAATTTGGTGTGACACCCCTGATTACATTATCACTTAAAGTGCGTTCAGATAGTGAAGTGTCGATTTATCAGTACTGTGAAACAAAGGACAAACTGTCTGTGCGTGGAACAAAGGGAAACTAAAAGATGCACTGGCAAAAAAACTAAAAACAAACCGACATGAACCTTATAGCCTCTGTTGGTTATTTTGCTGTCTCTATCCTACATAAACTTCACAGGGACAACGACACGCTTGTGTTTTTTGTTGCCCTGACGACTTTAACTCTTATTCTGCCACATTAACACACGGGTGACTAACAGGTCATTTTGACCGATTTTGAGATCGCTAAGTGCAATAACGCCCCCCGTGAAGGTCTCAGAAATGTCCCCTTCCATGACTTTTCCTAAATACTCAAGACATGTGTTCTCGTTTTTTTCCCCCTTCTGAAACGTTTCCTAAGTATGAAATAATATACCATTATACCACTCTGACTGTTAGTTATCGGTCATAAAGACAGGTCTCACCCATTCCTCCACCTCCCAGAAGCAAGGAGAGAATTCACACCTTTTGCGCTCCCCATTTGAGAGATCAATTGCAATGCTAATTCACATTTGGAAGAAAATAGAACAATGGCAGCAGGGGAGGAGGTGTTGCTCTCCTGGGCCAAAAGGGAGAGAATTTACCTGTCAATTTGACTGATAAATGCAGTCAGAGTGGAAGTGATTTTTTTCAGTCACCTGAGTGTTAAGGATTTAAGGATGTCTTAAACTGCCATCAAAGTAGCTTAAAAGTAGCGGGTGGGCACAGCAATTGAAATTAACAAAGTTTGTCCCTCGCTCGAACCAGTAGTTTAGAGAGCATAGATCCAGGCATAGAAAACGATCAGAAAAGCGATCACGCCGCCATTGTTGTTTATTACTGTTCACACCCGCGCCACCCCTCATCTGATCAGACAGGTAAAAGAACGAACGAACGAAAACTACTTGAAAAATCTGGCTAGTGCGCTCGTTCAAAACAGTAAAAGAGTTAATACTCAAGCATCATTTTTCCCCAGTTGTTGGTGGCTCTTTCAAGCCTATAGTATGTTGCTGTAACGTTGGAGATTCTACTGCTGCATGAAAATGTCTTTGAAAATGTCTATGAAACGCAATTTGCTAAAACAAAACTCACACGACTCATTATTTACACGAGCTTGAAACTCAAGCGAATGAAAGTTACCGGCACAGCGACACATCATTTTATACTGTAAGTTAAGTGTCATGTCCAGCCACAGGTGGACATTTCGATGAAAATCTCACACACACACACACACACACACACACACACACACACACACACACACACACACACACACACACACTCACTCACACTCACACACACACACACACACACACACACACACACACACACACACACACACACACACACTAATTAGCCCATTGAAACTTTCTAAAGTACCTTGGCACGCACACTGTACACACCCACTTAAGTCCATAGAACTAATTAGGGGCCATTAGCCCCGAAAAACCACAATACGCCTGACTGTCAAAAATCACTGCCTACACTTCCCATTATGTCGAACACGAGAGAGAGAGAGAGAGAGAGAGAGAGAGAGAGAGAGAGAGAGAGAGAGAGAGAGAGAGGGGGAGAGAGGGAGAGAGAGAGAGAGAGAGAGAGAGAGGGGGGGGAAGGAACATTAATTCTGAGTATATGGAAACAGAATAAGAAAAGGGACCCTTACGGGTCCATATGGTTCCATTTTTGTACGCTCAGGTTGGAAATGAACACCCAGGATTTTATGGTTTTTAACCGTTTTAGGCCTAGGATTATTTATTGCCTTAACTATTGAAAAATAGCATATATACAATCTGCTATTTTTTTGAAAAAAATCATGACAATTTGTGCAAATCTTTGAATATCACATTTTTAAAGTGCACATTTTGTAACTCAAATATTTGCCTCTTGGTGGTCCCTGATACAAAATATTTTGAGACGGGGGTCGGCGGCCAAATACATTTAATTCCAGGGGTCCTTGACATGAAAGAGTTTGAGAACCACTGACGCAGAAACACGTGTTTTTCAAAAAACCTTTTTAGAAGACACTTATAGAATCGGGTCAAAATCTGGTCAAATTCAAATGTTAATTTTTTTTCTCGGTGCCGCGCTGTGAGCTTGTAGATCTGCTATTTTTTTAATAGTTAAAGCGCAAAAGAATAACGCGCAATAATGCGTACCCGTTCTGAAAAGTTTAAGGGAGCTAGGCACAGGAAGGCAAACAGCTCGGAGCTGTTCCCACCGCCGACGTATCCCGCCCCAGCCCCCATGTGGACCACATCGTCGAGCTAATTACCCCAGTAATTACTGCACTAATGCAATGAAGACCCGGGGGCTGAGAGGGCCCTTATATTATGCTAGGAGTGAGGAGGACGCTGGAATCTAGGAGGACGATAATGGCCAATAAGCAGGCCTCTTACACAGACAGACCCAGCCAGGGACATGCTGGGCCCCTGATTCAGCCCGGGAAAAAGAGTTGGAGAGGCCCTCATTGCGCGCTATAGAGAGAGATCTATCTCTATAGCGCTGCTGCTACTCAAAGATTTGCCATTTCAGATCATGACAAGTGACAAGACAGTGGGCCATGAGTTATATTTTGTCGTTGTCGGGTGGAAACCTTGTATGTCCAAAATCGTTTGTTTTGTATTTATCATTAAAAAAAATGTTTTAAAATAGTGAAAACAACGCCTCGCACCGCGAGGCGTGTGCTTGTAGATCTGCTGTTTTCACTACTTTTGTGCGACGGCCTTGTATGATGAAGCAGGGCTTTGTTTTGCGAAAAAATTCATGAATTTGAAACTTGGAGATACGAGGTTTCTGCCGACAGTGACGATTTACTTTGTTGGCCGCCCAGCCCCCAAAATGGAACGAAGGTAGACATTTTATTTTTAATTTTTTCCTAATGGCCGGCCTGGACCGGCCGGGAATGAACCGGCCGTTCGGGAGTTGTCCCGCTTTTCCCAATGGCCAGCACGTCCCTGGACCCAGCTGTACCGACCGAAAATGGCTTTGCTGTACCTGCATGCGTGTGTGTGTGTGTGTGTGTGTGCGTGCGTGCGTGTGCCTGTGTGCGCTCGCGGGCAAAGACAGCAGCAAGATTGGTGAGCTGCTGTGGTAGTAGAAGGATATCAAATGGAACACAACCACCTTAAAGACTACTATTGTGTACTTTTTCCCTGCTCTGTCTGCACTGAGGAACCTCCACACATGAAAACCGTTTCCCTCCCTTCAAATTGTACATATTTTATTTTGATTGGATTATATTGATTGATCGTATTGTACTGTGTACGCTTAGCTGCTTTGGCAACAGGAACATATGTTTTCTCATGCCAATAAAGCCCTTTGAATTGAATTTTGTCTTTTGTGTGTGCGTGTGCGTGTGCGTGCGTGCATGCGTGCGTGCGTGCGTGTGTGCCTGTGTGTGTTTGTGCTTGCTGTTGTGCTTGCGTGTGTATGTCTTGAGTACATCTAAATACCACAAAACAATAACAGTGCTCTTGTTTTAATATGCCACCCCCTTGTGGCTTTGAGTGATATCCCCCCCCCCCCAACCGCCCTCGCCTCTTCCCCCCATAATGACTGCAATCAGAGAAGTAATCGGTTTTGCTGAAATCACAGCACCAACAAGACAGCACGCATGCCGCAGCGATAAAAAAACAGAACAAATGTTTTTTTGGAGCTGTGTGCAGCTCCCTATACGTGGCTGTGTGGGTCTGTCTGTGTGTGTGTCTGTCTGTGTGTGTGTCTGTGTGTATGTAGCCTGACTTCGGCGCGTAACTAGTGCCGCACCATTTACGCCACTCGCGCAATATATACATCAAAATGTGCGGCTCGGCCGGGAATGGTGTTCTATTACCTTTCGTTCCGATCCGCCTTACCATGCCGACGTAATCGGCAAAAAACTACGCTTAATTGTCCCCATTGACTTATAATGGGACAATGCAAGAAATCACTTTCAAGTATTTTTCGCTCGTAAACCATAGGAGCTACAGTTTCAAACCTCGGAGAGGAGATTCATAATGATTTTAAGAATGAATCGAAAAATAATTACATCACTCGGCCTCATGGTGGCGCTATAACGGCCCACTTTACGTTTTGCCCCGTAACTCTTGAACCGTAGATCGGAAAATTAAAATTCTTTTTTCCCTGGATTCCTTGGGTCAAGACGCATCTCCCCATATAGGCCACGCCCATTTGCGCCAGGATAGATTTTCCGCCATCTTGAATTTTCTCCAAAACACACTTTTTGCTCCTTTTCCTACATATTTTCTTCAAATGTCACAAAAATCGGTACACATGATCTACACACACACACACACACACACACACACACACACACACACACACACACACACACACACACACACACACACACACACACACACACACACACACACACACACACACAGCTCCACTTCACACGGGTGTGATTTTTGCAATTGTTACAGCTTTTCGCCATTGTCAACACACGTGTCTCAAAACAACAACAGCTTTCTCAAAACGGCACAGAGCCGAAAACCTCACACGCAAAAAGCTGAACCCTGAAACTCCCTTCGCAAGATGACTCTTTGCCATCAAATCTCTTAACTGTTCACACAATGGAACTTGTTTTGGTTTCATTTGGTACACACAGCCATATTTTCAAATGACACACATGTACCGTTCATTGAGTACACACAACTAAGCATTTGCTGCACACTGAATTGCAAAACACAATCATGGAAAAATGGAAGAACACCACCATATCGTTGTTGTCGGGTGGAAACCTCGTATCTCCAAGTTTCAGAATGTGTATGTTTGAATATTTGCGTGTTGATACTGATATGTTGTATGTTGACTGTATGCAGGGACGTGCTGGCCATTGGGAAAAGCAGGACAACTCCCGAACGGCCGGTTCATTCCCGGCTGTTTTCACTAGTTTAAATCATTTTAAAAATGATAAATACAAAACAAACGGTTTTGGACATACAAGGTTTAGCAGCAGCGCTATAGAGAGAGATCTCTCTCTATAGCGCGCAATGAGGGCCTCTCCAACTCTTTTTCCCGGGCTGAATCAGGGGCCCAGCACGTCCCTGACTGTATGAGATCGTACGTGAGAAGTGTGCGCAACAACTGAACAATGTAAAGAAGTCAGAGTGAGCCTAATGCAGATAAGGGAGTGTGAAGTAGTGCAGATTGGGTCAAGCGATTAGGTACAGAAAGTGAAGGTGAAAAGAAAATTAATAGGTCGTATCCATATAGGCTAATTCATTCGTTTTTTAAATTGTCTCAAACATTCAAAGATCAAAAGATGTTGGAAGGTTGTGAACAAGTTGGAAGTAACCACCTATAACTATGAAACAAAGAGGTCACGATGATTCAGACAGCGATGCTCTGAATAGCCTTATCAAAGTAGCTTCAGGTTAACGAATTGCATTGTTTCCTAAATCCAGAGTTATTCTGATAAGAAAAAAAAAAGAAAAAAATGCAAAACTTATTATAGAGATAGAGAGAGAGAGATAGTGTGTGTGTGTGTGTGTGAGTGTGAGTGTGAGTGTGAGTGTGTGTGTGTGTGTGTGTGTGTGTGTGTGTGTGTGTGTGTGTGTGTGTGTGTGTGTGTGTGAACACATGCGTGTGTAGCTAGCTGTCATCACCACAACACTGGAAGTGAAGCTGGCGCACATGTGTGCAAGGGTGGTCAGTGGTGTAAAGTAACTAAGTACATTTACCTCAGTACTGTACCTAAGTGCAGTTTTGAGGTACTTTACTGAAGTATTTCCAATTGTCGGTACATTTACTTCTACTCCACTACATCTCAGAGGCAAATATTGTACTTTTACTCCACTACATTTATTTGAAAACTTTAGTTACTACTAGTTACTTTGTAGATTTGGATTATGATTCCAAAACATACATTAACCACTTCAGCTCTATATACTCATGTCACTTTGTCTGCTGACCTCACTCGGCAACGAAAACAATAAAAAATAAAAATAAAACAATTCACAGGAGGCAAGCAGTGATCACCCCATGATGTGCACTTCAATGTAGTTTCAAATGCACTACATTGCAGACGTTTTTTTCTTTTTCTTTTTTTGAATAAAAAAACTAAAAAAGAAGAAGAAGACACATGTGACATGCATGATCTGGGCAGATTACCCCAGGAAATGTGCCAATCTCAACCCAAAACAACGGTACATGTTGATACCAATACGTTTGTACCTTTACTCAAGTACATGTTGAATAATGGACTCCTACTGGTAACAGAATATGTCTACATTGCAGTGTTGCTACTTTTACTTAAGTAAAACACAATGCATCATAAATGTGGACTTCATAGAAAGTGCTACCACATTTTCTTTCCTCCGCCGAGGGTGATTATGCGCGAGCACACTCCTGCCTCCCCTTCTGACAAGCCTATAGGGAGATATCAAACAGGGAGGGAGCTTCGCCATAGGACGCGGGGAACACGTCTATTTGACCAATCCCACGCACAGCATCCCTGCCGTGCGTACGCTGTGAATGTCAATGAGCTCATTGGAACGAGAGGTGGCACCGCACACCACTGAGATTCCCAGACACAATACGAGAGACAGCTCGCACAGTATGTAGGTGCACGTGTTGTACTGTACATTTTGCGTGGGTGTGTGCGCGCGAGGTCGTGTGTGCGTGTGTGTGCATGCGTGCAAGTGTGCGTGTGTGTCTGTTTTCGGCAGCCCAGCGGTGAATCAGGAAATTGCGAGCAGGAACAATTAACATCCTATGGTTTACAGTGGGAAAACAAACTCAATTTGACTCCCCTCGTTCCACTTACGGAGAGGAGCCTTGTGAGATCCTTGCGACCAGTGGCGTCAGTTCAGAGAAAAAGCTAAGGTATGGCAACATGACTGGTGACACCAGTCATGTTGCCATACCTTGGCAACAGGCATGATACATTTATTTTAAGAAGAACATTTTATTGTTTCCCCCGTTTCTATGGTTTCTTGGGCTGGATAGGGCAGCCTGGAACGGTTGTTCAAGTGCAGCTAAACTTGGCATGTTAGTAAACGTGCCACAATTAACAATAATGCATTGCACCTGTGCAGCTGACCTGCGGAACCTGGGAATATACCATTTTGTCAAGATGGGGAGAATACAAGTGTGGAGAATATAATTATGATACCTTGTTAAATTGACCATTTTGCTAAATTTTGCATTTGTAGCTATTTTACTGTAATTTAACAACATAATAACCAGCACAGATAGACAAAGAGAAATTCATGGATTTATATTTAAAAGTACATTTTATTTTTCCCCCCTGGACCCAGGGTATGGCAGCTGCATACCCCTGCCATACCCAGTTGACACCCTTGCTTGCGACAAAGGGAAGGGAGCACGGACGGCTGACATGTTGCCAATTGGCACATGCGGCGCGCTGCACAGTTACAAGTGTTTTAATCAACAGAAATGATACGCGGTGTACCATTGATTAAGTGGTCACTCAGCCCCCGGGCACGCAGGATAATCAGACCAATTATGCCCCGAGCGTCACACGAATCAAGGGCTCCAGCAGGGACGTGCTGGGCCCCTGATTCAGCCCGGGAAAAAGAGTTGGAGAGGCCCTCATTTTCTATTAAATTCTTTATATATTTCGTCGTTGTCGGGTGGAAACCTTGTATGTCCAAAACCGTTTGTTTTGTATTTATAATTTTAAAAATGATTTAAACTAGTGAAAACAGCCGATCTACAAGCACACAACGCCTCGCACCGCGAGGCGTTGTGTGCTTGTAGATCTGCTGTTTTCACTACTTTTGTGCAACGGCCTTGTATGATGAAGCAGCGCTTTGCTTTGCGAAAAAACGTATACATTTGAAACTTGGAGATACGAGGTTTCTGCCCGACAGTGACGATTTACTTTGTTGGCCGCACAGCCCCCAAAATGGAACGAAGGCCGACATTTTATTTTAGATTTTTTCCTAATGGCTGGCCTGGACCGGCCGGGAATGAACCGGCCGTTCGGGAGTTGTCCCGCTTTTCCCAATGGCCAGCACGTCCCTGGGCTCCAGCAAGCGAAAGCACCGAGTACAGAGAAACGAATGAATGAATGAATGTCTCCTGCTATTACCGTGATGTCTCCAATGGTGGAAAAAGTAACTCAAATGTTGTACTTAAGTAAATGTATCATACTGCACGTAGAAACACTAGGAAAAGTCCGGAATTCAACATTCACTCGAGTAAATGTACACACGTATAGGTATCAAAATGTAATTAAAGTACCAAAAGTAGAAAGTACTAATTTTGTCCCATTTTCAAGTGTATAAAAAATCTATTGAAAATAGCAAATCTACATTTTATGGACGATAAAAATACAAAACGAACGGTTTTGGACATACAAGGTTTCCACCCGACAACGACGATATGCTCTAAATATACAGTAAGGTGCGGGGAGTGAAAATTATAATGTAGGGGTGCCTCGGATTAAAACAATATATTTATGGGGTGCCCCTGAGACAAAAAAGTTTGGGAACCCCTGTTCTAAGTAACAATACATCTCAAAGCACTATCAGTGTCTCTGGACGCAGTTGCATGCCTGTCTTTCGCTATCCTCGAATCAGAAACAAAGCCCCTTTCTAATTTGCCTACCTAATTTCAGTCTCAGCTGCTTCAAAGGATGTTCAATATGTGATTGAAATAACGGAAGATTGAAATTCGTATGAATATCTGTGCCCGGATCAGTCTGCGTTCTTTGTAAACATAATTATGATTGTGATTAACTTTAGTTCTGTCTGCTGCATCTACGTCAGTGAGTACAACTGAGTCTGAATGCAGAATATAAGCACACACACACACACACACACACACACACACACACACACACACACACACACACACACACACACACACACACACACAAAGAGCCCACATGCAGAGCAAAATACGAGATATGCACACACACACGCTCGCGCGCACACACACACACACACACACACACACACACACACACACACACACACACACACACACACACACACACACACACACACACACACACACACACACACACACACACACACACACACACACACACACACACACACACACACACACACACACACACACACACACACACACTGCATTTACTAGCTAATTAAATTACTAATCAACATTTGTGAGTCTGCATCACAAGAAGACACGCACGCACGCACGCACGCACGCACGCGCACACACACACACACACACACACACACACACACACACACACACACACACACACACACAGAGAGAGACAAACGATCACACAGCGTGTCACAGAACAAAACAATATGGCCACTGATTAACAACCCCCACTGAGTCCTTGCTTTTTGTTTTAGCGGCGTCATTGCCAGCCTTGCGTCTCTCCGCAAAAAAAAAAAAAAAAAAGGACAGCTCGGTGCGTCTACATCGTGTAACAGATGCGGGTTGAGAGAGCAGACACGCTGAGCCGTTGCTTGTTGCCGTTTTTTTTACCGCTGTTCTGATGGAAAAGAGTCGAGGTTGGGAAAGAGTGGGAGAACTTATGAGCAACAACGAGCACGACCCATTTCTCATTTCTCTCTCCCTGCTGCAATAAACATGTCACTGAGAGAGAGAGAGAGAGAGAGAGAGAGAGAGAGAGAGAGAGAGAGAGAGAGAGAGAGAGAGAGAGCATAAATTGGTTTGAGAGAGGAAACTTCAGCTGAGTTCTGTCTGTGGAAAAAGCAATTTTCGCTCTCAGCAAAGTTAAAGTCGTCCGTAGAAGCAGGTGTTTCCCCTGAAATCGGGGACGTGTGATGTTCGGATGCAAGGGAAGACCAGAAGTGTTCGAACACAGGTGCCCTTATCCATGTGATTTTGTGTATCTGTTCTCGAAGTCGTGGCGTGCCACACCGCTGTGGAAACCTGAGGCAATGCGGAGCCTGCTGTCAAGTCAGTTGGATTGGTGGTTCTGGACTAGCCTGGCAAGCCAACCTCATACTGTGCATTCACTCACTCTGGACTTTGGGCTATAGGCAGCTTGAAAAGTGGGCGGGAGTACTTGCCTTGACAGACAGACTCCTCTAACCAATCAGCGTAGCAAAACATCTGTCATTTCAGTGCAGCTAGTCTAGCCATAAATTATAACTCCTGTAGAGTGCTCTTATTTGGAAGACATTCAAATGAAGATGAATTCCGCTAGCGCATAGAGCAACAAAGTCATGACGTGACTCGCTCAACCCCCGGTTCCGCGGAAGTAATTTATCTATGGAGAATAACATTGAGTCATCTTAAAATCGTCTCATATAAGCATTGTGGTCCAGAAATAAACAAACGGTCTTTGCGATATTGTCGGGGAGGTGGCTCTGTATTGTTTATGATAGTCATTCACTCATATTTGATAAAGCCTGTTTCTAGCGAAAATGTAACTAATTCGGCGACAGTAACATTAACGTTTTCTCACCATCAGTTGATTCTTCATATCCATATGAGTCAAACCACTGAGATCATTTGTTTATAATTGACAGTTCTTATATGACGCAAAATGAAAAAAGTCTATGGGAATTCAGAATGGGGGAAGAAAACCACGAACTAGGTAGGATGTGTAAATTACCTCACACTTCACTGCTCTATACTGTTTCTTTTTAATTGTTGTAATTGATTCCAACTCTGAAATAACTTCTCTTATTGCTTGTTTTATCGTTTCAGCATTAACTGTTACACTGTTGTTGCATCGAGGGCAGCCATTGTTGTTCTGAAAATGCCGCAGCAGGCATCTACATCACCATCTACACATGGACCAATCAGGGGAAGCTTTTCACTTGTTGTGCGGACAGCAGTTGAAACACAGTCACTGATTGGCCCTGATCATTTTCTGATTTCTCATACTCGGTGCCTATAGGCCGAAGTCCAGACCTGATACTGGGGAAGGAATGAGTGAACACATTATCAGGGATGGCCCGCCAGGCTAGTTCTGGACAACTGCTGATTTGAAATAAACCTGCCACAAAAAGTTCGGAAATCTAAATTTGGTCGATTATATCTCCCCTTTAAACATTTTTATTGTTGATTTGTCACCTTTACAACAAGGTACAGCTTGTAAGCATCGGGCATTCGAGGCATGAGCTACACAGCCAAACGTGTGGGTAGCGCCCCTCCAAAAATTTTCAAAATGGCTGGCAGGCCTGCAATACTGTTCTTTTGGTGTTCACCTTTGTTACTTGGGGCATTGAATGATTGCACTCTCTCACAGTAATAAGGAAAAGAAAAAACAACACATATTGGCAATTTTTACACTTTGTTAATGTTAAGCTCAGTGTCAGGGAAGCCCAAAACAAGAGTAAATGCCAGCAAAACAGTATATTGCAAGCCATTTTGGCAGAATTCTGGTCAGCGCTACCCACACGTTTGGCTGTGTAGCTCATGCCTCGAATGCCTGATGCTTACAAGCTGTACTTCGTTGTAAAGGTGACAAATCAACAATAAAAATGATATAAAAATACAATACCATTTAGGTTTATTAAAGGGGAGATATAATCGACCAAAGTTAGATTTCCGAACTTTTTGTGGCAAGTTTATATTGTCATACAGTATGTGGGCATCTCCATTATGTTCATAAAAGGGACAGATAATAAACAGATCTCTGTATACCATATAAGCACAAAAGGACCAACATAATACGCGCTCAAGACATCCTGCTGTAGGCAAGAAGACGGACAGACAGACAAACAAACAAATGGACGGGGGAGAACGAGCATGGAGCACGGTATTCGCACCGCCAACATAAGGGGATCAATTGTCATCAGCGCCACCCACAAAACCAATGTGTGCACTCACAATAATAATGCACACCTACACTCCTACCTACTGCAACCAGTGGTTTAAAGTATCTAAGTAGATTTACTTAAGTACTGTACTTTTTTTTTTAGGTATTTGTGAGATTGAGAATTTCCAATTTCCAATACCTTTACACTACATCTCAGATCCAGATATTGTACTTTTGCTCCACTACGATTATTTGAAAACTTTACTTACAAGTTACTTCGCATATATAAATGATTATGTTAGGGCTATAAAACATACATCCACTTCAGCCCTATTTTATACCTACTGTACTCTATTTTCAAACATTTTGCACTTTTACTTTTGGTACTTTAAGTATATGTTGATGCCAATACTTTTGTACTTTTACTCAAGTACATTTCTAATTCTGAACTTGTAACAGAGGGTTTCTACATTGCAGTTTTGATACTTTTACTTAGGTAAAACATTTGAGTAATATTTTCCACCACTGACTGCAGCATATAACATCTTTAATAATACAGCTTTCTCTGATAGTGTCAGCAAACACTAAGGGCCCTATTTTTGTCCATGCTAAACCCTAAAACCCTAAACTTCTTTGCCTTTTTTTTTACTATTTTGAAAAACGTTTTTAAATAGTTCATATAGCTGATATAGCTGATAGCTGACAAGCTCACAACGTGTCGATGCAGATCGGCTATTTGTATTGTTTTTCAAAATAGTAATACGAAAAATGCAGTTTAGGGCTTTAGGGTTTAGCATGGATGAACTGAAAGTAGGGCCCTAAGTGTATACAGCTAATGGCAAAGGTATGGCGTTTAGTAGATATCTCACCGTTAAACACAGGCGACAAGTCATCAAGTCCAGTGCCGTTCCCATCATGTCAGTGGTGATGCTGAAAGTACTTCCGATCAGTTTTTGTCTCTCAGATCGAAAAAAAAAAAAAGTATTTCCAAAGACGACTGTGATGCTCAGACTCCAAAAACGGCGGTCTCTTTTCAAAGATTCACGGTGAACCGTAAACCAAGCAAAAAAATAAAAAATAAAGTAGTAAAAGAATCCGATTTGACACGTCAAAGCTTGTCTTCTGACAATGAGTGATGACCAGATTCTCAAAGCAATTTTTGTCCCCCCTGCTCAGTGATCAAAAAACCCAACAATAAAAACAAAAAAACGATGACCAATCTTTGGACAGGACCCTGAGTTACTGTGCTGCCATTTTACAGTACAGCAAAGTGTCAGACAGAGAGAACCACCCACTTTCACACACATTCACACTCACACCCGGGCACACGCGCGCGCACACACAGGGGCGTCAATTGGGTATGGCAGGGGTATGCATCTGCCATACCCTGGGTCCAGGGGGGGGGGGAAATAATAGTTACTTTTAAATATAAATCCATGAATGTCTTTTTGTCTATCTGTGCTGGTTATTATGTTGTTAAATTACAGAAAAATAACTACAAATGCAACATTTAACAAAATGGTCACTTTAACGAGGTATTATGATTATATTCTCCAGACTTGTATTCTCCCTATCTTGACAAAATGGTATATTCCCTGGTTCCGCAGGTCAGCTGCACAGGTGCAATGCATTATTGTTAATTGTGGCACGCTTACCAACAACCATTTCAGGCTGCCATATCCAGCCCAAGAAACCATAGAAACCTGTGTAAAAAACTGAGAAAAACTTTTTTTTTTTTTTTTTTTTTTCAGACATTGTGAAAATAGCCTATATACATGCTGGGTTAGGGTAGATCAGCTATTTTCACAATAGAACCGTGTTATACAAAATGTAATGCCTCTTTTCCATGAGGACTCCCATCTTTGCCATACCCTAGCTTTTGCTGAACTGACGCCACACACACACACACACACACACACACACACACACACACACACACACACACACACACACACACACACACACACACACACACACACACACACACACACACACACACACACACACACACACACACACACACACACACACACACACACCTTGAGGCCCGACGACCACAGAGCTTATGCCGGTGTCCTGTTGCCCAAACGACACCGGAGAACCAATTACAAAGCCCGGGCTGGTAATGAGGCCTCGCATTACCTGATCTAGTGACCTGGGGACAATGTGGGGTTCATCAAATCTTAATGACCGCGGAGCAAACACTCTGTCCACGTCCTCTCCCAGTGTGTGCCTCCCACAGGCTCCCCCGACACACCAAGTTCGCTCAAATATCATGGCTCTTTTCCGCCTCAAGAACCGCAGTAAGTGAAACGCCATATGCCGCGTCGCATATTTGGTGGGACCAGGATTTGTATTGAAAATGTATTGAAAACATTTCTTAGTCTAATGCTGCATTCACACCGAGAGAAGCCAAGCTAATGGTTTGCTTAATTGCTTGGTAATTCAATGTATTCTCTATGCAAACCAGCTTTTAAAATTTCCAAGCTTTTTTTCCAGCTTGGACATTTTAAAAGCTGGTTTGCATAGAGAATACATTGAATTACCAAGCAAACCATTAGCTTGGCTTTTCTGTATGTGAATGAGGCATTAGTGTATTGGTCTACAAATGAGTATGGTCTCGCTCCCGAGTCTGAAATGGCATTATGTGGGAGGAGAGGCGTGAGTGGTTGTAAACCAGTGGTTCTCAACCTGTGGGTCGGGACTCCCAGGGGGTCCCCAAATTGTTTTGGGGGGGTCCCCAGATGATTAACTTAATGTGCAACATTGTTTTCTCACTCAACAGTAAACAAACCAACATGACGTTTAAGTGTATAGATAGAGGGTATCTGCCACTACTGTATCTAAAGTGACAATTTAAGGACTTTAATACCTCTAAAAAATTGCAAATTAAACACTGGCCAAATTGTCAAATATCAGAGGCAGAAATTGTGAAAATAGCCGATCTACATGCTCACAACGCCTCGCAATAGAACCGTGTTATACAAAATGTAATAACTTAACTCTTAGTGCTCGTCAGGATGGGGGGTCCCCAGTTAAAATATTATTATTTGGGGGATCGCAGCCTGAAAAGGTTGAGAACCACTGGCCTACATTACCAATTGCTCCTGTCACATAGGCCTATACTGTAGCAGAGATGCAATACACGTGATGGTATGGCAATGCATATAATGAAAAAAAAAGAACCCCAATAAACACACAGCAAACAAGACAACACTGCTTATTGCACAGCTTAGAATGGTTCTTATCTTACATTTAGAAGTTCTTCTTTCTTGACCTTTTCTTGGAGAATTCCAGGATTATGTCCTCGAAACCAACTATGACTCCACACAGCAATTAAAGAGAGCGCAGACAGAAATCAGTTTCATATGCGGAGGAAAGGACTCGTTGTCATAATTATGCGGCGAGTCTGTGTCACCGTGACAGCTTTGATGTCAAACTGCACTCGTAAAGAGTCAACAACGTGTGCAGGGATTGCAAGGTCGGTCCATAATTCTTCTGTAGGGCTTTACTTTAGGCTGGAATCGCTTTATGACGGCCGCTTCCCTCTTCTCTTTTTCCCTTTTTTTTCTTCTCCTCTTAGCAGTGCCACTACTAGGCTTTTGTTTGTTGTCCATTTTGCTTCCTTCTTTGATTTTAGCGGTTCACTCACTAGTCATCTGCCTGCCTCTCCTCCACTGGCAGCTGGGCAGCACCTGACCTTGTACGTCACATAGCCCACCCATCTTGAACAAACGCTCAGTGCGCTGTAGAGATGGGATTTATGGTTCTTTGAAGTGAGCCGGATCTCTGGGATCCGTTCCTTTCAAAGAGCCGTTCAAAAGACTGGCTCATTTGAGTTACTGGTTACTTAAAGAGCCGTTCAAAAGACTCGATTCGTTCGCGAACGTCCCACCTCTACTGCTCTGCCAGGCAGGGAGCGGCCGAGCGATAGTGGCACATTGTATTACACAATTGCAGCAGCATTCTCAACAATAAAACACACAAAATCAGGGGGTTGGGGGCATCTTATTTATTTCATTTGGTTTAGATAACAACTAAATGGCTGGGGGTTTTCTTTCTTTTTCTTTTTCCCCAGACGTTTTTTTTTTTTTTTTTTTTTTGCCACCCTGGAGGGCCCCCTGATGCCAAGGGCCCCTGGGCACGTGCCCAAGGTGCCCATATTGTAGATCCGGCCTTTCCAACATCCCATCGTGCAGCTTCCAGCGCCGCAGCCGAGAGTGATCTACAAGCTCACGACGGTTGCATCTGCGACACAACGTGAGCTTGTATGTCTGCTGTTAACCGGAAGTGTCCCGGAAGCGTTATTTGGAATCACACATGAGTTCTGGGCAAACCCCGCCCATGGAAGCTTTTGATTGGCTGAACTGGCGCTAGGGAGCGCTCCTTTTTGTTCGCTTGGACCGCACGGAGGTGCGATCACTTAAACCTAACCCTAACCCTAACTCTAACCCTAACCTTAACCTCAGTAAAACTATGCCTGTGCGCAAATAATGCTACAGTAAATTCTCACGGAAACAGGTGGATACAAAATGTAATGCCTCAACTCTTAATGCTCGTCAGGGTGAGGGGGTCCCCAGTTAAAATATGATTATTTTGGGGGTCACGGCCTGAAAAGGTTGAGAACCACTGTTGTAAACAACAGCGGCGCTAACATGGCAGGTTCCCTATCCCACAGGATTATTGAACGCGCCGCTGGTTCACAGAAGTGTAGTCTTTATAGTCACTCAGCTGGAGTGTGAAGTCGAGTATGCAGGGACTGAGAAAATGTCTCGGCTGTCACTGCTGCCATCGTCAGCTTTGGAGGCAGCGGAGTGCTATGTTTCAGAAGTCGAGGTATAGGACTCGATGCTGAAACGTCTCGTCTGGTTTGAAGTTGAGTGTGTGTGTGTGTGTGTGTGTGTGTGTGTGTGTGTGTGTTTGTGTGAGTGTGTGTGTGTGTGTGTGTGTGTGTGTGTGTGTGTGCGCGCGGGTGGGCGGGCGGGGGTACACAGTATCTCTGTAGCCATTAAACGAAATGGGTATTTCTTACATTGATGATCCTACATATTATCATGCAAGCACCAGTTAAAGTTACTTGCCATCCCTCATATACTGTGTGCACAGTGCACATCCCATAACCCACACACTACACATCATTTCGGAGCTCATATCTGTGAACGGGTAAGGGCTAGTACTTTTAATTTTAGTAAGTTGTCAATGACAAAAAAGATGAACATTTTTCAACATGGAAACGATTGTGACGATTATGACAAAACAATTGTGATTATGTCAAATAATTGCGATTCGACGATGATGTAATAATTGTGACTGAAATTTACTGTGCTCCACAACGTGCCATCGGCACATTGTCCCAGGTGAGCGGTCCTTCCCTTCAGGACTCACAGTGTACACCAGGCTGATCATCAAAGGTCACTAATCCAGGCCGCATTGTGTCCCTGCTGCTACCACCAGGCAGCCCACATAACCCTTGGCCAGGGTTCCCCAATAGGCGGCCCGCGGGCCATTTGCGGCCTGCGGGGGGCTACTGTCTGGCCCACACCAACCCCAGTAATAATGGTGGTATAAGAGCAGCAACAACACGAGTATATCGTCGTTGTCGGGTGGAAACCTTGTATCTCCAAATTTCTACGTTCTTTTGCAAATCATATACAAGGCCATCGCACAAAAGTAGTGAAAACAGCAGATCTACAAGCACACAACGCCTCGCGGTGCGAGGCGTTTGTGTGTGTGTGTGTGTGTGTGTGTGTGTGTGTGTGTGTGTGTGTGTGTGTGTGTGAGAGAGAGAGAGAGAGAGAGAGAGAGAGAGAGAGAGAGAGAGAGAGAGAGAGAGAGAGAGAGATAGAGAGAGAGAGAGAGAGAGAGAGAGAGAGAGAGAGAGAGAGAGAGAGAGAGAGAGAAAGAGACAGACAGACAGCCCTCCTTCAACATAATCATTATTTTCATTATTATCATTATTTTATGCTTTAACTATTGAAAAATAGCAGATATACAAGCTCACAGCGCAGCACCGAGTGCCGTGCTGCAAGCTTGTAGATCTGCTATTTTTGAAAAATCGTGAAAATTAGAATTTTGACCCGATTCTATAATTGTCTTTTGAATCCTTCTAAGGTTTTTTGAAAAACCTATGTTTCTATGTCAGCAATCTGGCCAGCCATTGTCAAAGAAAAGGTCCTTTTCACTCAGTTAGTCTGTTCTTGAGAGACTACTATGTCAGTGGTTCTCAAACCTTTTCATGTGAAGGACCCCCAAAATGAGGTCCCATCCTCTTTTACAGTACACTTTAATCTATGTAGGGGAAGTATTCGCACATCCACTAGATTCAGGTGCAGGTGCGTAGGACTGTGAATACTGAAGAAATCATGAAAAGATATTTCATGAACAAAAACTCCCGCACTCTGCTCTTGCTCAGTTGCTCATCTTTATTTTAGTTGACAGACGTTTCGGTCCCCCTGGACCTTCTTCAAAAGGGGGACCGAAACGTCTGTCAACTAAAATAAAGATGAGCAGCTGAGCAAGAGCAGAGTGCGGGAGTTTTTGTTCATGAAATATCTTTTCATGATTTCTACAGTACACTTTAAGACATAACAAGACATAATAAGACAGAATAAAGCCATAATAAGAAATAATGTGTTGGTAATTAGAGCTAATATATTTTATTAGACAGAAACAAAGACAGAATAGTAGAAAGAGCGAATACATTCTCTGGCACCGTCACCTGCCGCGGAACTGCAGCGGCAGACACTGCCGCACGACCGCTAGTTCGACCAGCAGTCGCACTGCATCGCCGGCGATAGGACCAGCAGTCCCGCCAGTAGGACCGGCGGCCGCCGCACGGACTGGCAGGTCCCGTAGCGGTAAACTGCCCGTCCGTGCGGTGGTGGCTGAGACAGAATAGCAGAAAGCGAATACATTATCTGGCACCGGCATCGCTGGCAACTGCCGCGGCAGCCACCACCGCACGGACGGGCAGTTTACCGCTACGGGACCTGCCGGTTCGTGCGGCGGCCGCCGGTCCTACTAGAGAATGTATTTGCTCTTTCTACTATTCTGTCTTTGTTTCTGTCTAATACAATATATTAGCTCTAATTACCAACACATTATTTCTTATTATGGCTTTATTCTGTCTTATTTTGTCTTAAAGTGTACTGTAAAAGAGGATGGGACCCAAAATGATATGTATTTGGACACGGACTCGCATCTCAAAATATTTAGTTCCAGTGATGTTAAGAATTTCCTCTGTGCTGTCTGGTGGCACTTGACTCGATAACCAATGACAATCCGGGTGTGCCCCTATATAAGCAGACACTCAGTCCACACCTCACACTCAGTGCACAGCAGTCCCTTTGTCCACAGCACAATTCTCCAGCCAACAGCCATGCGTCCATGCCCACTGTAAGCATTTGCTCTGTACTTTGATGTACTGTACTTGGATGTATTGTAGTTGCTACCGTATATACACCTTTTTGCATTATAATAGTTGCTACTGTATATATACCTTGTTGCATTATAATCGAACATATCCATTATATCCATGTCTAAATGCCAGTCATTAATATATATACTATTTGTTTGTTCTGTTGTAGAAACCATGGCTAACAGAACTGGAGAAATAAATACCACCAAACATTGTACTTCTGTCTGAGTGTCACAATTCCTTCATTCTCTTTAATGGGAGAACCTTGGGTGGTCAGCTATTCCAAACAAGAAGCAACATTTGAGTTGCAAACGTTCGCTTTGGAAATACATAATATTCAACCCGGTGCCGCGCTGCAAGCTTGTATATCTGCTATTTTTCACTGGTTAAAGCATTCAATATTAATATCACAGTAGTTGAACAAGAAAACGGTTGCCTGGTTCCTACTCGGTGAGCGCATCGTTGGG
Organism: Nannobrachium achirus; assembly: GCF_963921795.1. Lineage (NCBI taxonomy): Eukaryota > Metazoa > Chordata > Actinopteri > Myctophiformes > Myctophidae > Nannobrachium > Nannobrachium achirus. The sequence goes on from NC_137825.1 coordinate 48,146,300, forward strand.
AGTGCAACTATAAAACTATCTCTCTGTGCCAGGTGGCAGCCAGCTGGCCATGGCTCCTCAGATAACTGTAATCTACCAAAGTGTTCTGTTCAAGGCTGTGTGTGTGTGTGTGTGTGTGTGTGTGTGTGTGTGTGTGTGTGTGTGTGTGTGTGTGTGTGTGTGTGTGTGTGTGTGTGTGTGTGTGTGTGTGTGTGTGTGTGTGTGTGTGTGTGTGTGTGTGTGTGTGTGTGATTTCCAAATTGGCAAGTGTGGAAAGTGGAGGAGTTTTGAAATGAAATGATAGCCTAGTACTTCAATGATCCAACAAAAGTCAGCCACCACAGTCAGTGAACTCACACACGCACGCACGCAC
>NC_137825.1:48146851-48182225 GCF_963921795.1 Nannobrachium achirus
CCACTTTAACATTTTTTGGAGTAGAAAGCCTGCGTTTTCTATTAGCTTGGATTCCCAATCGATGATGTCACAAGACGATGGGTTTCTGACCTGCCCACAACCCCCCTCTGAGAAAAAAAAAAGAGGACAAATTATATGAAGATAGGTTGAAAAGTGGTGAAGTACTCCTTTAAGTACCATTTTGAGGTATTTGTACTTTACTTGAGTATTTCCCATTTCCAATACTTGTACTTCTACTCCACTACATCTCGGATCCAATTATTGTACTTTTACTCCACTACAATTATTTGAAAACTTTAGTTATTAGTTACTTTGCAGATATAAATGAGTATTATAAAACATACATGGACCACTTTAGTCCTATTTTATACCTGGGCTGTTTGAAAATAGCCGATCTACAAGTTCACAAGGTGTCGCGATGCGATGCGTTGTGAACTTGTAGATCTGCTATTTTCAAACATTTTGTACTTTTACTTTTGGTACTTGAAGTACATTTTGATGCAAAGTTGCCAACACTTTAATACTTTTACTCAAGTACATTTTGAATTCTGGACTTTTACTTACAGAGTATTTCTATATTGCAGTATCGATACTTTTACTTAAGTCAGAAAATGTAGAACTTTTACCACCACTGATAGCTTTATACTTAATGTTTAACCACTTGAACCCCAGCATCCCAATTCTGGAGGGGAGGTTCACCAAAAATAGCCAATCTACAAGCTCACACGTTGTGAGCTTGTAGATCTGCTGTTTTCACTACGTTTGTGCGACGGCCTTGTACGGTTTGCGAAAGAACGTACAAATTTGGAGATACGAGATTTCCACCCGACAACAACGATATACTAGTGTTGTTGCTGCTCTTCTACCACCATTATTACTGGGGTTGGTGTGGGCCAGACAGTATAGCCCCCTGCGGGCCGCAAATGGCCCGCGGGCCGCCTATTGGGGAACCCTGGCTTACATTATAGCCTATAGTGTTCCGGTTCCAATTTTGTCAGCTCATTTGGTTGTGTCATTACTTCCAATTTCATTTGCGTACATCCTGTCTGAGTTCTCTTTCTTGATTGGGTTAAATGAGTTTTCTGCCCTGAAAATGAGTTTTCTGTTTACCGAAGATCTGGAGAGACTCCCGTTAACTGAACAAACACTCTGTGGCAATAAGCAATCACAATACAGAAATATTGGTTCTGGGAATGTCAACAATTATTATCGCTACAGGCCTTTTAATCTTTGATAAACACACTTTCCATCTGTACTCGTGTAAAAAGAGGACTGAATGCAATGACGGCCGCCTGATCATTTGGAATAGAAAGATACAAGCCTTTTCAAGCCTGGCTTATTGAAGAAATCATGAAAAGATATTTCATGAACAAAAACTCCGGCACTCTGCTCTTGCTCAGCTGCTCATCTTTATTTTAGTTGACAGACGTTTCGGTCCCCCTGGACCTTCTTCAAAAGTGTCTTCAATAGACACAATAGACACTTTTGAAGAAGGGGGACCGAAACGTCTGTCAACTAAAATAAAGATGAGCAGCTGAGCAAGAGCAGAGTGCGGGAGTTTTTGTTCATGAAATATCTTTTCATGATTTCTTCAGTATTCACAGTCCTACGCACCTGCACCTGAATCTAGTGGATGTGCGAATACTTCCCCTACAAGCCTGGCTTATACCAGGGGTTCGCAAACTTTTTTGGCTCGGGGCACCCCTATAAATATATATTTTTTTTCATCCGAGGCACCCCTACATTATTATATTCCTAATTTTCACTTTCAATTTTAACTTATATTTATAGCATATCGTCGTTGTCGGGTGAAAACCTCGTATCTCCAGGTTTCAAATCCGTGCGTTCTTTCGCAAAGTAAAGCCCTGCTTAGGGTTGGAGGCGGTAACCGCCGTACCGCCGTACCGCGGTATACCGAGGTCTACCGCGGTGTCATTGTGCTTACCGCGGTAAAAAGACAAAAAAAAGGTCTATTTTTTATTGGAAAACAAGCGAGTTTTAAAACGGGGGAGAAGCGAGGACCGCATGCGCTCCATGCCGCTCTGCTCTGGGCCGTGTACCACACGTTGGAAGCCACATACGTCACTCACACACAGACCTGCACAGTGCACACAGTGCACGCAGGGCAGTAGAGTACGGAGCACAACTCTATGACGGAGCAGCATAAACTTTCTCTGTAATCCACTCGACATAAGGATGTTAATACATACCTTGTGTTGTGGCATATCTTTTTTTATTCATACGGATTACTGGCGGAGCGCGGGCCGCGTGGACTAAAACCGAAAATGAAACTATTTTACTTTCTCCACCGCGTTGCACGTTGTGCTCCGTCCAGCGGCGCGTCGGCGATTTTATAACCTTTTCTGTCAAGTCTTGTAACTAAAACCTGTATATAGCAGCACTCAATCACTGCGATTTGAGAGTTGAGACGTGACGTGAGTTTACAGAATCACTGTACACGATCTGACTACCCTTCCTCTTCTGGTTTGTTCACACAGCTGTTTGTGTCTGAAAAGCCCAAGTAGCTAGCCTACGTTACTATGGTAACCCGACAGTGCAGATCTAAAAGAACGCATCGCGGATGCGATGTGTTGTGAGCTTGTAGATCTGCTCCTTTGAAAGCCAGACCCGCTGTGCTGTACGGAGAAGTATAACTCGGGCAGTCAGGCTGTGTCGCCTCTCCACTGTGGAGAGGCGACTTTTGGGAAGATGATTGCAATATTTTGGCTTATCGCCGAACCTTAATTAATAGATACGGGGGTGCGGTAATTACCGCAGTACCGGCGGTAAATGGGAAGACGGTAATCGCGGTAATAAAATGTCCATACCGCCCCAGGCCTAGCCCTGCTTCATCACACAAGGCCGTCGCACGAAAGTAGTGAAAACAGCCGATCTACAAGCACACAACGCCTCGCACTTTAAATCATTTTAAATGCAAAACGACAGTTTTGGACATACAGGGTTTTCACCGGACAGCGACAATATTTTAGTGATTATGTTGCGAGGAAAGCGAGCTAATAGCCATTTTGGTTAGAAGAACTGACTGAAAATAACTTCGTACTTCAAGTTTAAAATGATACAAAATATATTTTTAAATGTCCAAATACATTTCTAATATTATCAGATTATCTCAGGGCACCCCTGGACTGCCGTCGCGGCACCCAGGGGTGCCCCGTCACCCACTTTGAAACCCCTTGGCTTATACTACACGACAAACTGCGTGTTAACATGGGATAGAGTTTCCCTGCGCTAGGCTATATCTTTTCTGCCATGGACCCGTTATGTTGAATTACAGTCAGCGTCACTTCTACAACAAGGCAGTTGTGGCACGTAACTAAGTACATTTACTCAAGTACTTAAGTAAAGTTTTTACTTATTTGAGTATTTCCAGTTTTTAACATTTTTACTTCCACTCCACTACACATTATTGCCATTTGAATAGCCGATCTACAAGCTCACAATCGGCTCTTTTCAAAGGATTTTATACATTTGAAAACTTGTGAAATGGGACATTCTACATAATGAGTACTCTCTACTTTTGGTGCTTTAAGTACATTTTGATACCAATACTTTTATACTTTTACTCAAGTAAATTTTGAGTTCTGGATTTTTGCTTGTAAGGGTACAGTCACACCAAACTACCTATGAGAGTGGATTCCGCATTCCGCCAATGCATTTCAATGAGAATGCAGCAGGTTTTTTTTTTTTTTTTTTTTTGCAGAAATCCGCTACTGGCAGGCAGTGTTGTTTTTGACAGCAAATTTTGAATAAAATGTCATAATTTAGTCACCTGAAAAGTTTTAGTTTTAGTCTAATTTTAGTCGACTAAATATCATAAGATTTTAGGCGACTAAATCTACAGTTAATTTATTCAACTTAAATGTATTTTGGCAGGCCTTGATGGCATCGTAATGACTGATTTTACACTTGGTTGTGTGCTGAAAATAGCCGATCTACAAGCGGCACAACGCGTCACAGCGCGTTGTGAGCTTGTAGATCTGCTATTTTCAGCACGCAACACCTGAGAGCAACCAAACATAAAATGACTCTCTTCAGCACTAGTCCCTCCCTAACGTTTTAGTCTAGTTTTTATTTTGTTGACGAAAATTGTCAATATATTTAGTCTTAGTTTTAGTCATCACAGCTTAGTTTTTATTTAGTTTTCGTCAGTGAAAAAAACACAGTCGACACACATTTTTCGTCATAGTTTTAGTCGACAAAATCAACACTGCTGGCAGGAAACCGCTCCATACCCATTGAAATACATTGGCAGAAAGGGGAATCCACTCTCATAGGTAGTTTGGTGTGACCGTACCCTCACAGAGTATTTCCACTGCAGGTATTGATACTTTTGCGTTAGTAAAACATTTGAGTAGTTTTTCCGCTGCATCAAGGACAACAAACGTGCTTCATCTGACTCTGGCAGTGAGCTTCCCAGCACACACTGACTCACACAAGGACAGTGGGGCCTCATGTGCAAGGGCAGTGGTGTAAAGTAACTACCGGTAAGTATATCGTCGTTGTCGGGTGGAAACCTGGTATGTCCAAAACCGTTCGTTTTGTATTTATCATCTATAAAATGTACTAAACTAGTGAAAACAGCAGATCTACAAGCACACAACGCCTCGCGATGCGAGGCGGTGTGTGCTTGTAGATCGGCTGTTTTCACTAGTTTTGTGCGACAGTCTTGTATGATGAAGCAGCGCTATATTTGACCAAAAGACGTACACATTTGAAACTTGGAGATACGAGGTTTCTGCCCGACAGTGACGATATTTAGTTAAGTACTTTAAGTACGATTTTGATGTACTTAACTTGAGTATTTCCAATTTTCAATACTTTTACTCCTACTCCACCACATCTCGGGTCCAACTAATACACTTCTACTCCACTACATTTATTTGAAAACTTCAGTTACTTTGCAGATAAATACACTAACATTATAAGACATACATAAACACTTTAGCCTTATTTTATACCTTGGCTATTTGAAAATAGACGATCTACAAGCTCGTAGATCGGCTATTTACAAGCTTGTAGATCGGCTATTTTGAAACATTTTGCACTTTTACTTTTGGTATTTTCTGTATATTTTGATGGCAAATTGCCAATACTTTTGTATTTTTACTGAATACATTTAGAACTTAAGTTTTACATGTGAACCAAGCTAGCACAGTGGCTAAAGCTACAATAAGGACTTCATTTTAATCAATCAAACCTTATTTTAGCCGATATGTATGGCAGAATATGTACAATAGCTAGCAATGGTCTACTCCTCCATTGAGAGATTTAGAACAAGTGTCAGGTAGGACAGTGTTTCTCAACGTGGATTCCAGGGACTCTGTGGGTGCCTTTAGGGGGGGTCTAAATTGACCCATACAAGTCATCTATAACTCTGACAGGGTTAGGGTTAGGGTTGGTTCCATTTGTACACTGTCAGGGTTAAGGGGAAACCTTGAAATGTGAAAGTTTGAGAAACACTGAGGTAGGACACCAACAGCTTGACAATGACAATTAAGTCCAGACTGGACGTTAGATGCACCCCAAAACAGCAGATCTACAAGCACACAACGCCTCGCGGTGCAAGGCGTTGTGTGCTCGTAGATCGGCTGTTTTCACTAGTTTAAATCATTTTTTAAAACGATAAATGCAAAACGAACGGTTTTGGACATGCGAGGTTTCCACCCGACAACGACGTTACGTTGCTTTAATGACTCTTCGACGAGATGGACATTCTGCCTCGTAAGGAGGACAGGAGGACCCGGCGACAACCTTGCCTGTGGCAAAAAGGTCTGCTATCTCTTTAATCAGTGGAAGGCCACCAGAACCATTCATTATGTGAAGCAGAACGTCAGCAGAAGTTCAGAGAAGGACGGCACGCCGCCCCCGCGCGCCCTTGACCAGAGTGCTTTATTGGATGTGGTTACACTATCTATGACCAATACAAAAAATAAAAATAAACTCTCCTTTCTGGTGGGGTTTCATCTGAGTACATTCAGGGGCATCACAAGGGGGGAGGGGGGAGTGGGACTGAGTTACTAGTGCCCAAGGTGGAGGGGCCTTAATTATTTTATACTTTAGCTATTGAAAAATAGCAGATATACAAGCTCACAGCGCGGCACCGAGTGCCGCGCTGCGAGCTTGCAGATCTGCTATTTTTGAAAAGTCGTGAAAATGTGTGCAAATCTTTGAATATATGTACTTTTTAAGCGAACATTTGTAACTCAAATTTGACTTCTGGGGGTCCCCTGGAACTAAATATTTTGGATGGGGGCCCATGGCCAAATACATATCATTTTGGGGGTCCTTCACATGAAAATATTTGGGCACCAGTGACATAGAAACATTTTTTTTTTCAAAAAACCTTAAAAGGATTTGAAATATTCAAGATTTTTCAAAAAATAGCAGATCTACAAGCTCGCAGCGCGCTGTGAGCTTATATATCTGTTATTTGTAAATAGAACAAACTAGAACAAAATAACACGTAATAATGAGTTCCCAGTCTAAATTCAAAAGGGGGGCCCGCAGTGAATCCTTGTACCCAGGGCCCAGAATTTGGTGTGACACACCCGAGTAAATTATCACTTAAAGTGCGTTCAGATAGTGAAGTGTCGATTTATCAGTACTGTGAAACAAAGGACAAACTGTCTGTGCGTGGTACAAAGGGAAACTAAAAGATGCACTGGCAAAAAAAACTAAAAACAAACCGACATGAACCTTGTGACATGTGGGGCGGCATAGCTCAGGGGTAGAGAAACCGTTATTAGAGCACGAAGGGTTCCCAGGAAGGGTTCCCAGTTCGAATCCGGGATCCCCCTGAGTTAATGTCGAAGGGTCCTTGGGCAAGACTCTGAACCCCACATTGCTCCCGGTGAGCAGGTTGGTGCCTTGCATGGTTTCCTCCGCCACCGGTGTATGAATGTGTGCGTGAATGGGTGAATGTAATGCACAATCTCTGTAAAGCGCTTTGGATAAAAGTGCTATATAAATGCACCATTTACCATTTATAGCCTCTGTTGGTTATTTTGCTGTCTCTATCCTACATAAACTTCACAGGGACAACGACACGCTTGTGTTTTTTGTTGCCCTGACGACTTTAACTCTTATTCTGCCACATTAACTTTTTCTCTGCCATTTTAAACATAGCTGTAGTAAGCAGCTGCCAAATTGTCCTTACCTTTTAACGTGGGCACGCGCACGCATCGTGCACAATCTGTGCGCGACTCATCTAGTAGACGTGTAGACTCGGTGACAAGCTTTCGAATACAAAAAACCCCATTGAAAAAGACATATCCGTTGCCACGCTGTATCTCTGCTTATCAGCCAGTGTTTACATGAAAAAGCATTGAAAAAAGCCAACTGTGCGCTATGGTAACACGTGGACACGTTCGCGCACAAAACGCACGATATGTGCGGGGATCATAATCCAGGCGTGTAGAGACTGGATCAAAGTTTCCAAACGCAAAAATCAGATTGAAAAACGAGCGTTCCATCGCCCAGTAGCTTCCACTTCTGTTACACAGTAACAATGGAGACTATGGCCCAGGCTCAGACTGGATACGGAAAGCTGGATCCGGTCCAGACCGGAAATGACCGGATACAGTTAGGGGGGCGGGCCTAAAGAGCCAGAATCAGCGAAAATCTGCGCTAATACTTTTAATCCTTTCATAATGATTAAAGCTAATTAAACTATGCGGGCTCTACGGGCATGGCAGCGCGGTACAGCGGGAAATCTACGGGCTCTACGGGGATCGCGAGGTATGAGTTAACACACGGGTGACTAACAGGTCATTTTGACCGATTTTGAGATCGCTGAGTGCAATAACGCCCCCCGTGAAGGTCTCAGAAATTTCCCCTTCCATGACTTTTCATAAATACTCAAGACATATGTTCTCGTTTTTTTTTCCCCTTCTGAAACGTTTCCTAAGTATTAAATAATATACCATTATACCACTCTGACTGTTAGTTATCGGTCATAAAGACAGGTCTCACCCATTCCTCCCCCTCCCAGAAGCAAGGAGAGAATTTCACACCTTTTGTGTTCCCCATTTGAGAGGTCACTTAAAATGCAAATTCACATTTGGAAGACACTAGAACAATGGCAGCAGGGGAGGAGGTGTTGCTCTCCTGGGCCAAAAGGGAGAGAATTTACATGTCAATTTGACTGATAAATGCAGTCAGAGTGGAAGTGATTTTTTTCAGTCACCCGAGTGTTAATGATTTAAGGATGTCTTAAACTGCCATCAAAGTAGCTTAAAAGTAGCTTACCTTTGACATTTTATCGAAAAATATCCATCTATTATTTCCAACCTCAATCTTTTGTAAAAGTCAAGCGTATCCCTCACCGAGTTGTGAAAAACGGGTGGGCACAGCAATTGAAATGAACGAAGTTTGTCCCTCGCTCGAACCAGTAGTTTAGAGCATAGAAAAGGAGAAACTAGATCCAGGCATAGAAAACGATCAGAAAAGCGATCACGCCGCCATTGTTGTTTATTACTGTACACACCCGCGCCACCCCTCATCTGATCAGACAGATAAAACAACGAACAAACGAGCGGTGTGCGCTAAAAGAGCAGTAAAAGAGTTAATACTCAAGCATCATTTTTCCCCAGTTGTTGGTGGCTCTTTCAAGCCTATAGTATGTTGCTGTAACGTTGGAGATTCTACTGCTGCATGGAAATGTCTTTGAAAATGTCTATGAAACTTTGAACGCAATTTGCTAAAACTAAACTCACACGACTCATTATTTACACGAGCTTGAAACGCAAGCGAATGAAAGTTACCGGCACAGCGACACATCATTTTATACTGTAAGTTAAGTGTCACGGTGCGATCCTTTAAAGACAGTTACCCGCACAGTTTTAGTGTGGGGATCTGTTATTACTTTTCCAGCCACAGGTGGACATTTCGATGAAAATCAGAAACAATCCAACTGCATTGAGAGTGAAATCAAAATCGAAGACTCCGCTTAATAGCCGAAGCGATTTGGAGGGCTTTGCATTTTGAAGTGGATCCAAAAGCATTTGTTAGATTGTACAGTAACGTACAGTACGGTGGGTCCCCCAAATCACCACACACACACACACACACACACACACACACACACACACACACACACACACACACACACACACACACACACACACACACACACACACACACACACACACACACACACAGACACACACACACACACACACACACACACACACACACACACTAATTAGCCCATTGAAACTTTCTAAAGTACCTTGGCACGCACACTGTACACACCCACTTAAGTCCATAGAACTAATTAGGGGCCATTAGCCCCGAAAAACCACAAGACGCCTGACTGTCAAAAATCACTGCCTACACTTCCCATTATGTCCAACGCGAGAGAGAGAGAGGGAGAGAGAGAGAGAGAGAGAGAGAGAGATAGAGAGAGGGGGGGAAGGAACATTAATTCTGAGTATATGGAAACAGAATAAGAAAAGGGACCCTTACGGGTCCATATGGTTCCATTTTTGTACGCTCAGGTTGGAAATGAGCACCCAGGATTTTATGGTTTTTAACCGTTTTAGGCCTAGGATTATTTATTGCCTTAACTATTGAAAAATAGCAGATATACAAGCTCACAGCGCGGCACCGAGTGCCGCGCTGCAAGCTTGTAGATCTATTTTTTTGAAAAAAATCGTGACAGTTTGTGCAAATCTTTGAATATCACATTTTTTAAGTGCACATTTTGTAACTCAAATATTTGCCTCTTGGTGGTCCCTGATACAAAATATTTTGAGACGGGGGTCGGCGGCCAAATACATTTAATTCCAGGGGTCCTTGACATGAAAGAGTTTGAGAACCACTAGAAACCTTTTTAGAAGACACTTATAGAATCGGGTCAAAATCTGGTCAAATTCAAATGTTAACATCTTTTCAAAAAAATAGCAGATCTACAAGCTCGCAGCGGGGCACTCGGTGCCGCGCTGTGAGCTTGTAGATCTGCTATTTTTTTAATAGTTAAAGCGCAAAAGAATAACACGCAATAATGCATACCCGTTCTGAAAAGTTTAAGGGAGCTAGGCACAGGAAGGCAAACAGCTCGGAGCTGTTCCCACCGCCGACGTATCCCGCCCCAGCCCCCATGTGGACCACATCGTCGAGCTAATTACCCCAGTAATTACTGCACTAATGCAATGAAGACCCGGGGGCTGAGAGGGCCCTTATATTATGCTAGGAGTGAGGAGGACGCTGGAATCTAGGAGGACGATAATGGCCAATAAGCAGGCCTCTTACACAGACAGACCCAGCCAGGGACATGCTGGGCCCCTGATTCAGCCCGGGAAAAAGAGTTGGAGAGGCCCTCATTGCGCGCTATAGAGAGAGATCTCTCTCTATAGCGCTGCTGCTACTCAAAGATTTGCCATTTCAGATCATGACAAGTGACAAGCCAGTGGGCCATGAGTTATATTTTGTCGTTGTCGGGTGGAAACCTTGTATGTCCAAAACCGTTTGTTTTGAATTTATCATTAAAAAAAATGTGTTAAACTAGTGAAAACAGCCGATCTACAAGCACACAACGCGAGGCGTTGTGTCCCGCGTTGAGTCCCGCTTTTCCCAATGGCCAGCACGTCCCTGGACCCAGCTGTACCGACCGAAAATGGCTTTGCTGTACCTGCATGTGTGTGTGTGTGTGTGTGTGTGCGTGCGTGCGTGTGCCTGTGTGCGCTCGCGCGCAAAGACAGCAGCAAGATTGGTGAGCTTCTGTGATAGGAGAAGAATGGAACACAACCACCTTAAAGACTACTAATCATTGTGTACTTTTTTCCCTGCTCTGTCTGCACTGAGGAACCTCGACAAATGAAAACCGTTTCCCTCCCTTCAATTGTACATATTTTAATTTTGATTGGATTATATTGATTGATCGTATTGTACTGTGTACGCTTAGCTGCTTTGGCAACGGGAACATATGTTTTCTCATGCCAATAAAGCCCTCTGAATTGAATTGTGTCTTTTGTGTGCGTGTGCGTGCGTGCGTGCGTGTGTCTGTGTGTGTATGTGCTTGCTGTTGTGCTTGCGTGTGTATGTCTTGAGTACATCTAAATACCACAAAACAATAACAGTGCTCTTGTTTTAATATGCCACCCCCTTGTGCCTTTGAGTGATATTGCGCCCCACCCCCCCAAAACACCCTCGCCTCTTCTCCCTATAATGACTGCAATCAGAGAAGTAATCGGCTCTGCTGTTTGAAATCACAGCACCAACAAGACAGCACGCACCGCAGCGATAAAAAAACAGAACACATGTATGGCTTTTACAGTTTTTTGCAATTGTTACAGCTTTTCGCCATTGCCAACACACATGTCTCAAAACAACAACGGCTTTCTCAAAACGGCACAGAGCCGAAAACCTCACACGCAAAAAGCTGAACCCTGAAACTCCCTTCGCAAGATGACTCTTTGCCATCACATCTCTTAACTGTTCACACAATGGAACTTGTTTTGGTTTAATTTGGTACACACAGCCATATTTTCAAATGACACACACGTACCATTCATTGAGTACACACAACTAAGCATTTGCTGCACACTGAATTGCAAAACACCATCATGGAAAATGGAACACACCATATCGTCGTTGTCGGGTGGAAACCTCGTATCTCCAAGTTTCAGAATGTGTACGTTCATTCGCAAAGCATAGCCCTGCTTCATCATACAAGGCCGTCGCACAAAAGTAGTGAAAACAGCCGATCTACAAGCACACAACGCCTCGCGGTGTGAGGCGTTGTGTGCTTGTAGATCGGCTGTTTTCACTAGTTTAAATCACTTTTAAAAATGATAAATGCAAAAACAAACCGTTTTGGACAGGTTTTCACCTGATAACGACAATATGAATGACAATGACTCTGGAGAAGTGAGAAAAAAAACCCATAGGCATACAATAGCAGAATAATACATTGAGACATAAACTTGAATCAACAGACGTAACCAAGAGTATTTGAGCCTATGCCAGACTGATCCAAAGGTGGAGGCTGGGGTGGAGGAGGCACCTAGCAGCGCGTATCCGAGGCTTCGGATAACCATGCATAGACCGAGAAAGCGAGCCATATTTAAAGGAGCCTTTTGATTGATTGATTGATTGATTGATTGACTGATTGAAGACTTCATTAGAAGTTTGCATAGGAAAAGGTACAGTTTCATGACGGTACAGTTCACTGGTACAAGGTCAACTAAAAGGGGATCCTAGAAAAGACTAAGCTTATTTCCATAGGAAACCATTGAAGTATCTCATATAACATTGAATGACAGACGGATAGAACACAGTACTATGCAGTAGATATAGTAAAACAAAGTAAATAAAAATAAAATAAACAGTGCAAACAATGTATACAGTAGGTAATACAGAGAAGGGTCAGGGGAGGCTGGGCTAGGTTTGTTATTGCCAGTTGGCGCAGTTCAGGCCAAAGGTGGTACTGCAGCTGAAAATGCTCTGAGAGTCATTCAAAAATGAGAGGCTCTCTATTCAGGAGTGGTAATTTAGCCTCAAACCTTTTGTCATGTTTGAAAAACGTTTTTGGGACATAACATAAACAATATGATATAAATACTTTTTAAATGCATGGTGTATCACCTTTAAGGCCTTCGGTAGGGCGTTCCACATTTTGGTTGTATAGCAGAAGAACGAGTTGGACCCTTTGTTTGAGTTGACTTTGGGTTGAACGTTATCTGTGGCGCTGCCTCTGGTGTTGTAATTGTGGACATCCTTAACGTTTATAAAATATTTTACAAGGTACATGGGTATCTTAGTGGTGTAGTGTATCTTGTACACCAGGCCCATTTGTACTCTGTCATCTACTCTGAGCCACCCCACTCTTAACTGGTGAGTAGCGGTGAGGTGAGTCTGATAGGGAAGGTTAAGCAGGACTTCATTACTGAAGTTTAGATTGGAGTATGACAGTGTGACGTAATGACCAGCTGATCTGTGAATGAGGAATGGGAAAAGAGCTGACTACAACTGGACGGGGCTAGACTCTTGTGTCCTGCATAAACTACTCTGCGTCGTAGATCTGCTGTTTTCAAAAGATTGTTATACATTTTGAACTTGACTATGACTATTGACTTGGTACTTCAAGTACCGATGTTTCTGGTTGACATTGGCACATTTCACATTTCAACTCACTCATGTCACTTTGTCTGCTGACCTCACTCAGCAACGAAAAAAATTAAAATAGTAAAAAATTAAAATAAAACAATTCACAGGAGGCAAGCAGTGATCACCCCATGATGTGCACTGCAATGTAGTTTCAAATGCACTACATTGCAGGCGTTTTTTTTAAGAATAAAAAAACTAAAAAAGAAGAAGAAGACACATGTGACATGCATGATCTGGGCAGATTGCCCCAGGAAATGTGCCAATCTCAACCCAAAACAACGGTACACGTTGATACCAATACTTTTGTACCTTTACTCAAGTACATGTTGAATAATGGACTCCTACTGGTAACAGAATATGTCTACATTGCAGTGTTGCTACTTTTACTTAAAGCTATACTGTGTAAGTTGCCCAACTTGTGGTCAGTAGCTCTATAGCAAACCTCGGTCGCGTCCGCGTCTTTCGGCCGTTTTTCGGTTCTCACACCCCCGTGTCTGCCTCACCTAGCCGAGATCTATCTTTTGAGGGGTCCCTGGTTCCTGTGCGTTCAGCCATTCCGGAGATATACACTCCTTCACCATGCTTCACCGTGCACCCGAGTATAGACACACGGAAGACTACAAATATGGCCGCCCTAGCGACCCCACTCCAAGATGCGCTGTGATTGGCCGGCAGTGTATAACCCTTGCTTTGATTGGCCGGTAGTATGATGACGTCATTTTGCCGCGAAATTCTCCCCCCCTCACGGCTCATAGAAAACATATAAAGAGAAGGCTTTTGAAGCTGAAAATAACGGAGTGGGGGTTCTAAAACTTTAGCGATTTAACAGTTAGGACCATTTTAAGATTTGTTTTATAAAAAAAGTTACATGGTATAACTTTAAGTAAAACACAATGCATCATAAATGTGGACTTCATAGAAAGTGTTACCACATTTTCTTTCCTCCGCCGAGGGTGATTATGCGCGAGCACACTCCTGCCTCCCCTTCTGACAAGCCTATAGGGAGATATCAAACAGGGAGGGAGCTTCGCCATGGGACGCGGGGAACACGTCTATTTGACCAATCCCACGCACCGCATCCCTGCCGTGCGTACGCTGTGAATGTCAATGAGCTCATTGGAACGAGAGGTGGCACCGCACACCACTGAGATTCCCAGACACAATACGAGAGACAGCTCGCACAGTATGTAGGTGCACGTGTTGTACTGTACATTTTGCGTGGGTGTGTGCGCGCGAGGTCGTGTGTGCGTGTGTGTGAGTGCGTGTGTGTACGTGTGCGTGCGTGCAAGTGTGCGTGTGTGTCTGTTTTCGGCAGCCCAGCGGTGAATCAGGAAATTGCGAGCAGGAACAATTAACATCCTATGGTTTACAGTGGGAAAACAAACTCAATTTGACTCCCCTCGTTCCACTTACGGAGAGGAGCCTTGTGAGATCCTTGCGACCAGTGGCGTCAGTTCAGAGAAAAAGCTAAGGTATGGCAACATGACTGGTGTCTTGTCATGTTGCCATACCTTGGCAACAGGCACGATACATTTATTTTAAGAAGTACAGTTTATTGTTTCCCCCTGTTTCTACGGTTTCTTGGGCTGGATAGGGCAGCCTGGAACGGTTGTTCAAGTGCAGCTAAACTTGGCATGTTAGTAAACGTGCCACAATTAACAATAATGCATTGCACCTGTGCAGCTGACCTGCGGAACCTGGGAATATACCATTTTGTCAAGATGGGGAGAATACAAGTGTGGAGAATATAATTATAATACCTTGTTAAAGTGACCATTTTGTAAAATTTTGCATTTGTAGCTATTTTACTGTAATTTAACCAGCACAGATAGACAAAGAGAAATTCATGGATTTATATTTAAAAGTACATTTTATTTTTCCCCCCTGGACCCAGGGTATGGCAGCTGCATACCCCTGCCATACCCAGTTGACGCCCCTGCTTGCAACAAAGGGAAGGGAGCACGGACGGCTGACATGTTGCCAATTGGCACATGCGGCGCGCTGCACAGTTACAAGTGTTTTAATCAACAGAAATGATACGCGGTGTACCATTGATTAAGTGGTCACTCAGCCCCCGGGCACGCAGGATAATCAGACCAATTATGCCCAGAGCGTCACACGAATCAAGGGCTCCAGCAAGCGAAAGCACCCTCTGGTACTGGACATATTGTACAGAGAAACGAATGAATGAATGAATATCTCCTGCTTAGGGCTGTCACGATATGACATTTTACATGACGATTAATTGTCATTCAAATAATTGGCGATTAGCGATTTAATTGTGTTTTTGTCGTTGACAATTACATTTCTGTTTGGCTTTTAGGCTTTGAAGTTGCATATGGTAGATATGACACATAACCAAAATATACAAAGAAATTACTGACATATTTGACAACTTTATACTTAAAAAAGAACATTGATAGTGGAAATAGCCGATCTACAAGCTCACAACGCATCGCGATGCGACGCGTTGTGAGCTTGTAGATCTGCTATTTCCACTATTTTTTACATGGAAACGATTATGACGATTATGAAAAATAATCACGATTATGTCAAATAATGACGATTACACGATTATGTAATAATTGTGACAGCCCTACTCCTGCTATTACCGTGATGTCTCCAGTGGTGGAAAAATAACTCAAATGTTTTACTTAAAAGGATCCCTGGCTAATACGACAAATATGCCTTAATACATTATAATTGTCCTCTATAGCTACAACGTAACATTAAAAACATCTCAATTATTTTATTTCTTCTAGAAATAGCTAATCTTTCACTCAACAGGGGAAATGCCCGTCATAGATGTCATGTGTGATCTATCCCTATGGAATTTATGAAATGAAAAACAAATAAAAACAACCGTGATACTTCCTATGGTTAACTCTTATACTGCTTTGGACGTTCCTGTTCGCCCCAATTCTAGAGAGTGAGCTTGTAGATCTGCTGTTTTCACTAGTTTAGTAAATTTTATAGACGATAAAAATACAAAACGAACGGTTTTGGACATACAAGGTTTCCACCCGACAACGACGATATGCTATAAATATAAGGTGCGGGGAGTGAAAATTATAATGTAGGGGTGCCTCGGATTAAAACAATATATTTATGGGGTGCCCTGAGACAAAAAAGTTTGGGAACCCCTGTTCTAAGTAACAATACATCTCAAAGCACTATCAGTGTCTCTGGACGCAGTTGCATGCCTGTCTTTCGCTATCCTCGAATCAGAAACAAAGCCCCTTTCTAATTTGCCTACCCAATTTCAGTCTCAGCTGCTTCAAAGGATGTTCAATATGTGATTGAAATAACGGAAGATATTCACTGATTGAAATTCGTATGAATATCTGTGCCCGGATCAGTCTGCGTTCTTTGTAAACAGAATTATGATTGTGATTAACTTTAGTTCTGTCTGCTGCATCTACGTCAGTGAGTACAACTGAGTCTGAATGCAGAATATAAGCACACACACACACACACACACACACACACACACACACACACACACACACACACACACACACACACACACACACACACACACACACACACACACACACAAAGAGCCCACATGCAGAGCAAAATACGAGATATGCACACATACACGCTCGCTCGCGCGCGCACACACACACACACACACACACACACACACACACACACACACACACACACACACACACACTGCATTTACTAGCTAATTAAATTACTAATCAACATTTGTGAGTCTGCATCACAAGAAGACACGCACGCACGCACACGCACACACACACACACACACACACACACACACACACACACACACACACACACACACACACACACACACACAGAGACAAACGATCACACAGCGTGTCACAGAACAAAACAATATGGCCACTGATTAACAACCCCCACTGAGTCCTTGCTTTTTGTTTTAGCGGCGTCATTGCCAGCCTTGCGTCTCTCCGCAAAAACAAAAAAAAAAGGACAGCTCGGTGCGTCTACATCGTCTAACAGATGCGGGTTGAGAGAGCAGACACGCTGAGCCGTTGCTTGTTGCCGTTTTTTTTACCGCTGTTCTGATGGAAAAGAGTCGAGGTTGGGAAAGAGTGGGAGAACTTATGAGCAACAACGAGCACGACCCATTTCTCATTTCTCTCTCCCTGCTGCAATAAACATGTCACTGAGAGAGAGAGAGAGAGAGAGAGAGAGAGAGAGAGAGAGAGAGCATAAATTGGTTTGAGAGAGGAAACTTCAGCTGAGTTCTGTCTGTGGAAAAAGCAATTTTCGCTCTCAGCAAAGTTAAAGTCGTCCGTAGAAGCAGGTGTTTCCCCTGAAATCGGGGACGTGTGATGTTCGGATGCAAGGGAAGACCAGAAGTGTTCGAACACAGGTGCCCTTATCCATGTGATTTTGTGTATCTGTTCTCAAAGTCGTGGCGTGCCACACCGCTGTGGAAACCTGAGGCAATGCGGAGCCTGCTGTCAAGTCAGTTGGATTGGTGGTTCTGGACTAGCCTGGCAAGCCAACCTCATACTGTGCATTCACTCACTCTGGACTTTGGGCTATAGGCAGCTTGAAAAGTGGGCGGGAGTACTTGCCTTGACAGACAGACTCCTCTAACCAATCAGCGTAGCAAAACATCTGTCATTTCAGTGCAGCTAGTCTAGCCATAAATTATAACTCCTGTAGAGTGCTCTTATTTGGAAGACATTCAAATGAAGATGAATTCCGCTAGCGCATAGAGCAACAAAGTCATGACGTGACTCGCTCAACCCCCGGTTCCGCGGAAGTAATTTATCTATG
Organism: Nannobrachium achirus; assembly: GCF_963921795.1. Taxonomy (NCBI): domain Eukaryota; kingdom Metazoa; phylum Chordata; class Actinopteri; order Myctophiformes; family Myctophidae; genus Nannobrachium; species Nannobrachium achirus. The sequence continues at coordinate 48,164,762 of NC_137825.1, forward strand.
GAGAATAACATTGAGTCATCTTAAAATCGTCTCATATAAGCATTGTGGTCCAGAAATAAACAAACGGTCTTTGCGATATTGTCGGGGAGGTGGCTCTGTATTGTTTATGATAGTCATTCACTCATATTTGATAAAGCCTGTTTCTAGCGAAAATGTAACTAATTCGGCGACAGTAACATTAACGTTTTCTCACCATCAGTTGATTCTTCATATCCATATGAGTCAAACCACTGAGATCATTTGTTTATAATTGACAGTTCTTATATGACGCGATATGAAAAAAGTCTATGGGAATTCAGAATGGGGGAAGAAAACCACGAACTAGGTAGGATGTGTAAATTACCTCACACTTCACTGCTCTATACTGTTTCTTTTTAATTGTTGTAATTGATTCCAACTCTGAAATAACTTCTCTTATTGCTTGTTTTATCGTTTCAGCATTAACTGTTACACTGTTGTTGCATCGAGGGCAGCCATTGTTGTTCTGAAAATGCCGCAGCAGGCATCTACATCACCATCTACACATGGACCAATCAGGGGAAGCTTTTCACTTGTTGTGCGGACAGCAGTTGAAACACAGTCACTGATTGGCCCTGATCATTTTCTGATTTCTCATACTCGGTGCCTATAGGCCGAAGTCCAGACCTGATACTGGGGAAGGAATGAGTGAACGCATTATCAGGGATGGCCCGCCAGGCTAGTTCTGGACAACTGCTGATTTGAAATAAACCTGCCACAAAAAGTTCGGAAATCTAAATTTGGTCGATTATATCTCCCCTTTAAACATTTTTATTGTTGATTTGTCACCTTTACAACAAGGTACAGCTTGTAAGCATCGGGCATTCGAGGCATGAGCTACACAGCCAAACGTGTGGGTAGCGCCCCTCCAAAAATTGACAAAATGGCTGGCAGGCCTGCAATACTGTTCTTTTGGTGTTCACCTTTGTTACTTGGGGCATTGAATGATTGCACTCTCTCACAGTAATAAGGAAAAGAAAAAACAACACATATTGGCAATTTTTACACTTTGTTAATGTTAAGCTCAGTGTCAGGGAAGCCCAAAACAAGAGTAAATGCCAGCAAAACAGTATATTGCAAGCCATTTTGGCAGAATTCTGGTCAGCGCTACCCACACGTTTGGCTGTGTAGCTCATGCCTCGAATGCCTGATGCTTACAAGCTGTACTTCGTTGTAAAGGTGACAAATCAACGATAAAAATGATAAAAAAAAATACAATACCATTTAGGTTTATTAAAGGGGAGATATAATCGACCAAAGTTAGATTTCCGAACTTTTTGTGGCAAGTTTATATTGTCATACAGTATGTGGGCATCTCCATTATGTTCATAAAAGGGACAGATAATAAACAGATCACCATATAAGCACAAAAGGACCAACCTAATACGCGCTCAAGACATCCTGCTGTAGGCAAGAAGACGGACAGACAGACAGACAAACAAACAAATGGACGGGGGAGAACGAGCATGGAGCACGGTATTCGCACCGCCGACATAAGGGGATCAATTGTCATCAGCGCCACCCACAAAAACAATGTGTGCACTCACAATAATAATGCACACCTGAACTCCTACCTACTGCAACCAGTGGTGTAAAGTATCTAAGTAGATTTACCTTAAGTACTGTACTTTTTTTTTTTTGTATTTGTACTTTAATTGAGAATTTCCAATTTCCAATACCTTTACACTACATCTCAGATCCAGATATTGTACTTTTACTCCACTACAATTATTTGAAAACTTTACGTACAAGTTACTTTGCATATATAAATGATTATATTAGGGCTATAAAACATGCATCCACTTCAGCCCTATTTTATACCTACTGTACTCTATTTTAAAACATTTTGCACTTTTACTTTTGGTACTTTAAGTATACAGTATGTTGATGCCAATACGTTTGTACTTTTACTCAAGTACATTTCTAATTCTGAACTTGTAACAGAGTGTTTCTATATTGCAGTTTTGATACTTTTACTTAGGTAAAACATTTGAGTAATCTTTTCCACCACTGACTGCAGCATATAACATCTTTAATAATACAGCTTTCTCTGATAGTGTCAGCAAACACTAAGGGCCCTATTTTTTTCCATGCTAAACCCTAAAACCCTAAAAATTATTTGCCTTTTTTTTTACTATTTTGAAAAACTTTTTTAAATAGTTCATATAGCTGATATAGCTGATAGCTGACAAGCTCACAACGTGTCGATGCAGATCGGCTATTTGTATTGTTTTTCAAAATAGCAATACGAAAAATGCAGTTTAGGGCTTTAGGGTTTAGCATGGATGAAAGTAGGGCCCTAAGTGTATACAGCTAATGGCAAAGGTATGGCGTTTAGTAGATATCTCACCGTTAAACACAGGCGACATGTCATCAAGTCCAGAGCCGTTCCCATCATGTCAGTGGTGATGCTGAAAGTATTTCCGATCAGTTTTTGTCTCTCAGATAAAAAAAAGAATTATTTCCAAAGACGACTGTGATGCTCAGACTCCAAAAACGGCGGTCTCTTTCAAAGACTCACGGTGAACCGTAAACCATGCAAAAAAACAAATAAAGTAGTAAAAGAATCGCATTTGACACGTCAAAGCTTGTCTTCTGACAATGAGTGATGACCAGGTTCTCAAAGCAATTTTGTCCCCCCTGCTCAGTGATCAAAAAACCCAACAATAAAAAGAAAAACGATGACCAATCTTTGGACAGGACCCTGAGAAGTGTCAGACAGAGAGAACCACCCACTTTCACACAAATTCACACTCACACCCGGACACACGCACGCACACACACACACACACACACACACACACACACACACACACACACACACACACACACACACACACACACACACACAGGGGCGTCAATTGGGTATGGCAGGGGTATGCAGCTGCCATACCCTGGGTCCAGGGGGGGAAATAATAGTTACTTATAAATATAAATCCATGAATGTCTTTTTGTCTATCTGTGCTGGTTATTATGTTGTTAAATTACAGAAAAAATAACTACAAATGCAACATTTAACAAAATGGTCACTTTAACGAGGTATTATGATTATATTCTCCACACTTGTATTCTCCCCATCTTGACAGAATGTTATATTCCCAGGTTCCGCAGGTCAGCTGCACAGGTGCAACGCATTATTGTTAATTGTGGCACGCTTACTAACAACCATTTCAGGCTGCTATATCCAGCCCAAGAAACCGTAGAAACCTGTGTAAAAAACTGAAAAAAACTATAGTTTTTTTTTCTCAGACATTGTGAAAATAGCCGGTCTACATGCTCACAACGCCTCACGCTGCGAGGCGTTGTTGCTCATTTAATGTAATGCCTCTTTTCCATGAGGACTCCCATCTTTGCCATACCATAGCTTTTGCTGAACTGACGCCACACACACACACACACACACACACACACACACACACACACACACACACACACACACACACACACACACACACACACACACACACACACACACACACACACACACACACACACACACACACACACACGCACACACGCACACACACACGCACGCACCTTGAGGCCCGACCGACCACAGACTATTGAGCTTATGCCGGTGTCCTGTTGCCCAAACGACACCGGAGAACCAATTACAAAGCCCGGGCTGGTAATGAGGCCTCTCCTTACCTGATCTAGTGACCTGGGGACAATATGGGGTTCATCAAATGTTAATGACCGCGGAGCAAACACTCTGTCCACGTCCTCTCCCAGTGTGTGCCTCCCACAGGCTCCCCCGACACACCAAGCTCGCTCAAATATCATGGCTCTTTTCCGCTTCAAGAACCGCAGTAAGTGAAACGCCATATGCCGCGTCGCATATTTCGTGGGACCAGGATTTGTATTGAAAATGTATTGAAAACATTTCTTAGTCTAATGCCGCATTCACACTGAGAGAAGCCAAGCTAATGGTTTGCTTAATTGCTTGATAATTCAATGTATTCTCTATGCAAACCAGCTTTTAAAATTTCCAAGCTTTTTTTCCAGCTTGGAAATTTTAAAAGCTGGTTTGCATTAACCTCGCATCACCAGGCTTTCCGCTGGGGGAAAGCCTGGTCTTCATTTACTAAACGGGCCGTTTGATCCGGTCGGGAGCGGAAGATCTCCTACGTTTTTCTGTAGTCCAAAACGGACTACACTTTGGCCGGAAACAACGACCGGAAACAGTTTCAACCCAGTTAGCGCATGCGCAAGTCGTTAGCCATGTAGTTAGCGCATGCGCAAGTACGGGTTAAAACTGTTTCCGGTCGTTGTTTCCGGCCAAAGTGTAGTCCGTTTTGGACTACAGAAAAACGTAGGAGATCTTCCGCTCCCGACCGGATCAAAAGCCCGAAATTGGAAGCCAGCCCAGGCTAGGTTTGCATAGAGAATACATTGAATTACGAAGCAAACCATTAGCTTGGCTTTTCTGTATGTGAATGAGGCATTAGTGTATTGGTCTACAAATGAGTATGTTCTCGCTCCCGAGTCTGAAATGGCATTATGTGGGAGGAGAGGCGTGAGTGGTTGTAAACCAGTGGTTCTCAACCTGTGGGTCGGGACTCCCAGGGGGTCCCCAAATTGTTTTGGGGGGGGTCCCCAGATGATTAACTTAATGTGCAACATTGTTTCTTCTCTCAACAGTCAAAAAACCAACATAAAGTTGAAGTGTAGGGTATCTGCACATTTCTAAAGTGACAATTTAAGTAAATAACAAATTAAACACATTTTCACAATAGAACCATGTTATCCACAACTTTCCAACGTCCCATTGTGCATTGCGCAGAATGTGCAGGCAGCTTCCAGCGCCGCAGCCGAGAGTGATCTACAAGCTCACGACGGTTGCTCCTGCGACGCGACGTGAGCTTATGACATTCTATGCGACGATTAATTGTCACTCAAATAATTGCGATTAACGATTGAATTGTGTTTTTGTCGTTGACAATTACATTTTTGTAGGCTTTGAGGTTGCACATGGCAGATATGAAACATAACCTAAATATAGACATGTTTGACAACTTTATAAAAAAGAACATTGATAGTGGAAGTAGCCGATCTACAAGCTCACAGCGCGTCGCATCGCGACGCGTTGTGAGCTTGTAGATCTGCTATTTCCACTATTTCTGAAAATGCTTGAAAAAATATGAAAATGTTTCAACATGGAAACGATTATGACGATTATAACAAAACAATTGTGATTATGTCAAATGGTTGCCATTAGACGATGATGTAATAATTGTGACAGGCCTAGTCATGAGCTGACATTTACTGTGCTCCACAACGTGTCATTGGCACATTGTCCCAGGTGAGCGATCCCTCCCTTCAGGACTCACAGTGTACACCAAAGCTGATCATCAAAGGCACTAATCCTGGCCGCAATGTCTTCCTGCTGCTACCACCAGGCAGTAGTGGGAGAAATATGTGAAAAATGTGTTCACTTCCGGCAGAAAGCGTGAAAATTTGCACCTAGGGGTATTTTTGTGCGCTGAATTCAAAAATTGACGGTCCCAAGCACTTTTCTCAAATTCACTTTTCTCTCATTCACTTACCATAGGGTTATGGTTAGGAAAAAAAGACCCCCCAAAAATCTTCTTTAGGTAGCATGTGAGGGGTCTATCTAGGGGGTTTTCATGATTCTGAATCCATTCCAAGCATTTGTTTTGCACAAAAAACATTCCTTGGGGAAGAAATGGACCCCACAAACTATGGTTTAGTGATGAGTCATCACTTTTCAAAGTTTTGTTGTGTCCATTTCTCGGAAAGGAATGTTTTCCGTGCAAAACAAATGCTTGCAATGGATTCAGAATCCCGAAAAACACCTAGTTTGACCCCTCACATGCTACTTGAAGAAGATTTTTTGGGGGGTCTTTTTTCCCTAGTATGGTAAGTGAATGAGAGCCACCAGATCCCATGGGAAAAGTGCTTGGGACCGTCAATTTTTGAATTCAGCGCACAAAAATACCCCAAGGTGCAAATTTTCACGCTTTCTGCCGGAAGTGAACACATTTGCCTTTTTTTGTTACATATTTCTCCCACTACAGCCCACATAACCCTAGGCCATACATGGGCAACTGACGGCCCGGGGGCCACATGCGGCCCCCCACCTTCACTTAATGCGGCCCACAGGTCAATACTGGAATACCGATATATTATTGATTTCAGCTGTTATAATTCCAAACATGACCTGCTTTAATTCCGTCAGTCTATATTAGTAGCTTAATGACTAGTATAGTAGTATTAAAAAGTATTTTTTTGTCCAATGTACCGTAGGTATTTGTATTTAGGTTCGTAGAGTCAACAAAAATAGCCGATCTACAAGCTCAAAACGCATCGCAGCGCGATGCGTTTTGAGCTTGTAGATCTGCTATTTTTGATCTACGGTTCTGCTATTTTCCCCTCCCGAGCGTTTCTGTGTGTGTGTGTGTGTGTGTGTGTGTGTGTGTGTGTGTGTGTGTGTGTGTGCCTGTGTGTGTGTGTGTGTGTGTGTGTGTGTGTGTGTGTGTGTGTGTGTGTGTGTGTGTGTGTGTGTGTGTGTGTGCGCGTCCTGCACGCACATATCACGGCCACGTTATCCTTGGACATTGGAATAAAAACAAATGTTGGCGGAGTGAACGGGCCGGCACCCAGGCTAGGTTAATATCACAGTAGTTGAACAAGAAAAAAACGGGTGCTTGGTTCCTACTCGGTGAGCGCATCGTGCCGCACACCGTTGGGAGTGCAACTATAAAACTATCTCTCTGTGCCAGGTGGCAGCCAGCTGGCCATGCCGCGTCCTCAGATAACTGTAATCTACCAAAGTGTTCTGATCAAGGTCAAGGCCAAGTTTGCTTGTGTGTGTCTGTGTGTGAGTGCGTGTGTGTGCGTGCGTGCGTGCGCGTCTGAGTGTGAAGAAAAATGTATAATTTCCAAATTGGCAAGTGTGGAAAGTGGAGGAGTTTTGAAATGAAATGATAGCCTAGTACTTCAATGATCCAACAAAAGTCAGCCACCACAGTCAGTGAACTCACACACGCACGCACGCACACACGCACACACAGTGAGTCATACTGCAATTCATTCAAACGGTTTGCATTCATTGAGTTCCGTTCATTCATAATACTGTACATTCTCAAGCTTTCCGGGGATTGCTGGATGAGCGGTCCAACAACCTCACATTTCTATCACATGGCATTGAAATAAAGTAAATACTATAGCTGCGTTTGATCAGCCAGGAAGGAAGGCCAAATCATTATAAGTCGAGGCGTTTCGAGCAGTATGTTGATGGAATCGTGCCACTTAATGATAGAAGCATGACATTTGGCACACAGTTAGAACATGCCATATGGAACATTTTTGGCTATAGGGGCATCGCAGATTTGTCGTGGGAAACTTCTGGGAGCCAATAAAAGTTGGGCTCTCATAGACTTTACTATACAGTAAAATAATACAAAAAATAAATATGCTTTAACTCATTGAGTGCCAGCCTATCACCACTAGAGGGCGCCCAGTGACCAGAGAATAATAGAGATATGCTGGTAATGCATGCCCAAGCCCTGGAGCCCAAGCCCAAGCCCTACTTGCCTGAACACTTTCCTTTGTGCATGTACAGGAAGAGGATGAAGTTAGCTTGAAGTTAGCTATTGGCTACCAAGCATTTTAGAAGCCTTATTTTCGTCAACTTAGCCATGATTAAACCTTGCACACCTCATGCATGGGAAAAAAACAGAGAAGAATGAGCTCTAAAAAATCCAATGCAATCCTGGATTGCATTGGAGTGGATTTGTGCAGTTTGTTCACAGCTTTCAAACAAAAAAATCCGATTGGAAATCCGTTCAGGCATTCTTGAGATAATCGCCATTATGTTTTACATGTAATGTAAACAAAAATGGCTGCCCTGTATGTTAGATGGGGTTGTATGGGGGTGGAACATGCAAAATCGCGATTGAAATCATGTTCACCAGATTTGATGGGGTCCAAAAAAAAAAAAAAAAAAATCAAAAAAAACTTTTTCCAAAAAAAAAAAAAAATGTTTTTTTTTTTTTTTTTTTTTTTTTTTTAAAAGCCGAACTTGTTCGGGATCGGCACACTACGATACGCTAATAAAGCCGAACTAGTTCGGGATTGGCACTCAATGAGTTAAGTAGCATGTGAGGGGTCAAACTAGGGGTTTTTCGGGATTCTGAATCCAATGCAAGCATTTGTTTTGCACTAAAAACATTCCTTGGGCTAAAAACGGCCCCCATAAAACTAGGGTTTAGTGACGAGTCATCACCTTTCACAGTTTTGTCAGGGCCGTTTTTCAGAAAGGAATGTTTTTCGTCACAGTGATGTCACAGTGATGTGTCAGGGGAACCACAGTGTCAGGCGTGACATACAGAAGAAATCATGAAAATATATTTCATGAACAAAAACTCCCGCACTCTGCTCTTGCTCAGCTGCTCATCTTTATTTTAGTTGACAGATGTTTCGGTCCCCCTGGACCTTCTTCAAAAGTGTCTTCAATAGACACAATAGACACTTTTGAAGAAGGTCCAGGGGGACCGAAACATCTGTCAACTAAAATAAAGATGAGCAGCTGAGCAAGAGCAGAGTGCGGGAGTTTTTGTTCATGAAATATCTTTTCATGATTTCTTCAGTATTCACAGTCCTACGCACCTGCACCTGAATCTAGTGGATGTGCGAATACTTCCCCTACATAGGCGTGACATACAGACAGACAAACAGACAGATATACGTGGACAGGATGTGCCGGTTTCTATAGTTAACTGCCGAACCCCAGCGAAGCGTTGAAAGCGTATTACTCTGCTGAGAAAAATAATCACACTTGTGTGAACTGAGCGGTGGAGGTTGTGTGTGCGTGCGTGTGTGTGTGTGTGTGTGTGTTTGTGCGTGCGTGTGTGTGTGTGTGTATGTTTGTGTGTGTGAGTATGAGTGTGCCCTCTCCTGAACAACAGCGCCCCTCCCTTAACATGTGTGGTCAGAAAAGGTATTGCAGGCTACATATAGATTCAGGCTACAGACAGACAGACAGACAGACACACACGCATACATACACGGATACACACACGGCCACGCTATGGAGACAGTGTGACCACCGCTCAAAAAAAAAAAAAAAAAAAAGGAGACACGATAAACAAAAGAAGGAAACAGAGAAAAAAATCTTACAAAAAAAAACTTACAAATTTCCTCTTCAGCTTGCCCTTGCCGCCGCGGCCCGCCTTCATGTCCTCGACGGCCTCGGAGGAGGAGCCCATGCCCAGGTGGTCGTCCACGGAGAGGCTCTTGCGGAGGTAGGCGGCGCGCGCCCGGAAGTGGGAGAAGGGTGACTGGGAACGGGGCCGGGCCCCGCTGCCGCTCACCCCGCCGCTGCCGCAGCCGCCCCGCCTGGCCTCCTCGTCGCCCTCCGTGTCATCCTCCAGCCGCCACAGCTCCCCTGGAGGGACATGCAGTAGATTACAGTTTATCATGATTGATTATGTATGACGTTATAGAGTAGATCATGTGTTCATTGATTATATTAATATCTAGGTCTGTATGTATGATGATACTAATACTTGATAGTTAGGAGTCGAGAAGTCTTCAGTGGGCCTCAGTAACTATTGTTTTGGTAAAGCCTATCTTGTTATGGTACAGCTCGTTCCAGAGGCATTGAAGCCACACAGTATAACTCTAGTGTCTGACCATTCTTCTTGGCAGAACTCTTTTACCACTGACCAGAGTGTTAATTGTACTTCTGTCCATGATATCATGTTATATAAACTTGACCACACCACCACCTAATATAAATTGTCTCCTCATTTTCTCATGATTATTGATTGATCTGAATTCCACCACAGACGCAAGGACCAGGGAGGTGCAGAGAACGTTAGAGAGGCAGTGGCTGACATCCAGTGTTGATTTCGTCGACTAAAACTATGACAATTTGTCGACTGTGTTTTTTTTCACTGACGAAAACTAAATAAAAAACTAAACAAAATCTAAGCTGTGATGACAAAACTAAGACTAAATATATTGACAATCTCGTCAACAAAATAGAAACTGGACTAAAACGTTAGGGAGGGACTAGTGGAGAAGAGAGTCATTTTATGTCTGGTTGCTCTCAGGTGTTGCGTGCTGAAAATAGCCGATCTACAAGCTCACAACGCGTCGCAGCGCGACGCGTTGTGAGCTTGTAGATCGGCTATTTTCAGCACACAACCAAGTGTAAAATCAGTCATTACGATGCCATCAAGGCCTGCCAAAATACATTTTAGTCGACTAAATCAACTTTAGATTTAGTCACCTAAAATCTTATGATATTTAGTCGACTAAAACTAGACTAAAACTAATACTACTAAAAACAACACTGCTGACATCTCTAAAAGGGCCTTTAGTGGAAATATCGAAAATAGCCGACCTCCAAGCTCGGAGGTCTGGAGGAGCTTGGAGGTCTGCTATTTTGGTATTGCGTTTGACCACACTGAACTAAGCATAATACTATTGATTGATTGATTGATTGATTGATTGATTGAAGACTTTATTAGAAGTTTGCATAGAAAAAGGTAAAGTTTCATGACGGTACAGTTCACTGGTACAAGGTCAACTAAAAGGAGATCCTAGGAAAGCACTTATTTACACAGGAAACCAATGAAGTATCTCATATAACATTGAATGACAGATGGATAGAACACAGTACTATGCAGTAGTAAAAAAAGTAAATAAAAATAAAATAAACAGTGCAAAAAATATATATACAGTAGGTAAATACAAAGAGGGGTCAGGGGAGGCTGGGCTAGGTTTGTTATTGCCAGTTGCGAATGGCTGCCGCCTGTAAGTGGTTTTTCAGGGCGATTTTAAAGGATGCTAGGGAACCACACTCCTTTAAGTCCTTCGGTAGGGCGTTCCACATTTTGGTTGTATAGCAGAACAAGTTTGACCCTTTGTTTGAGTTGACTTTGGGTTGAACGTGATATGTGGTGCTGCCTCTGGTGTTGTAATTGTGGACGTCCTTAACGTTTATAAAATATTTTGCCAGGTACTTGGGTATCTTAATTATATAAGCATAATTTCTACACAGAGAGGGCAAATATTTCAACATAAGATGCTGCGTTCAAGTTCAGGAGAGTTTGGACAAGGCAATTCTCTTGAATGCTGCCTTCAGGTATGGCATGGAAAGAGGGGCATTTGCATTTCTTTCACCATAGTAAAAACTGCATTCATGGATTGGAGAGGGCACTTTTTACAGACGGGTAAAAGGGCAGGGGCTCAAGCCCCTTTTTATTTCTATGTGTGCACGTGCCTGACAAGGACAGAGGGGTGAGGGAGGTGGAGAGGGCTAGTGTGAGTGCTGCGCTGCGAGCTTGTAGATCTGTGAATTTTTGAAAAATTGTCTTTGAATATATCTTTAAAAGCGAACATTTGTAACTCAAATATTCGCTTCTGGGTGGTCCCTGGAACAACACGTTTTGAGATGGGGGACCGCGGCCAAATGCATGCGATTTCGCGGGTCCTTGACATGAAAAAAGTTTGAGAACCACTGATTTAGAAGAAGGATTTAGAAGAAATCTATAGAATCGTGTCAAAAATATTCAAAGACTTGCACAAATGTTCACGATTATTCTAAAATAGCAGATCTATAAAATAGCAGATATATTAAAAGAAATAGCAGATATACAAGCTCACAGCGCGGCACCGAGTGCCGCACTGTGAGCTTGTAGATCTGCTATTTTTGAAATAGTTAAATCATTAAATAATGGTTAAGGTGGTTCAAACACGAGGTGAGGGAGGTGGACAGGGGGTCCGGAGATACTGTAGATACACACACGCACGCACGCACGCACGCACACACGCACGCACGCACACACACACACACACACACACACACACACACACACACACACACACACACACGCTGTTGACACCGGTTTAAAGCAGTGGTTCCCCCAGCTGTCCTTGGGGGGTTTCAAGGGGTCAGCCAGCCAAGTGCATCAATACATCATCAGAATCAGGTTAACCACTATAACCCTAAGACGCCTCAGGGCAACATGCGACCTCGAGGTTGCGCCGTGTCTTGGCCGTCTGTCCAGTGATGTATATATCGGACCAGCTACCCATATATGGAGACCCCTGGTACCCATATATGGAGATCCATGTACTGTATATGGAGATTTGCTTTGAGACACCAAACATGCTTACTCAGTTATTCATTATATGAAAATCCTATGACGTCTATCACATCTGACATCGTACATAAAATCCCTTTCATGCCCATACATGGAGATCCCTGTCTGAACCAGCCACACAGATATGGGGTGTCTTCCTCCATATATGGGCATTCCCACATGAAGTCCTTTTAGATATGGGCTTAATATTGATGACATCAGTTGATTGATCTCCATATATGGGCATAAAAGGGATTCTGTTAGAGTGGTTCCCATGACATCACAACATACTATACATGTTATGCCCATAAATAGAGATCCCTGTCTAAACCAGCCACACCATGCACTGTGATGTCACCTGTTTATGCCCATATATTGAGATCCCTGCTCTGACTGTGATGTCACCTGTGATGTCACAGTGATGTGTCAGGGGAACCACAGTATCAGGCATTATCCCTGCTCTGAACCTGTGATGTCACAGCGATGTGTCAGGGGAACCACAGTGTCAGGCGTGACATACAGAATCAGATAGACAGACAGACAGAGATACATGGACAAAATGTGCCGGTTTCTATAGTTAACTGCGACCTATGGTCGCAATAAAAACATGTAGACCTATATCAGTTATTTGAAAATAGCTGATCTACAAGCCACGTGTCACATCGCCATGCATCGTGAGTTTGTAGATCGTCTTCAAAAGATGTAGAATTGTATAAAAGCATATCAGTTATTGGGGTCCCTGCCTTCAGATGGGGGTCTGCAGCCAAGGGCATATTATTTTTTCCGTGTCATGAAAATGTTTTATATCAAACGTGCTTTTTAGTTATTCATTGCGACTGTCAGGTCGTAGTTACTATCAAAACCTCCACAAGCTGTCCGTCAGTCAGTCTGTCAGTCAGTCTGTCAGTATGTCAGTCTGTCAGTCACGTCACAAGTCACAAGTCACACGTCACACTTTCCTACTCATATCTCAGCCACCGTTGCCCGATCCATGCCAAACTTTGCACACACACTCCTGACCTTGACTGCCAAACCACAAATCCTCATTTCTCACATGGCCCTCTTCTAGCGCCACCATGAGGCCGATTCTTGCAAGACACATTTTTTGGACCCTGCTCCTACAGATTTTGCCCTAAAATCACGCAAACCGGTACACAGTATCTCTACAGTCATGTCATCAAAATGCATCTGTCCCATCTAGCGCCACCACCTGGCCGATTAAAAAAAAAACACATTTTTTGGACACTGCTCCTACACATTTTGCCCTAAAATCATGCAAAGCGATAAACAGTATCTCTACAGTCATGATGTCATCAACATGGATCTGTCCCATTTCCCATATTCCCTCTTGATTGGCTACCATTGCCTTCCAAAGTATGAGTATGAGTCCCGATTTAGGGAGTCTTACTGGTTGTCAGCTTATTACTTTGAGTTACCAATACTAACGCTGCTAGAAGGGGGACACACGAGAGACGGGGCAAAAATGATGAACATCCATTTGCCACTCGCTGGTCTGGCAGAACAACACCATCCACCAAGCGGCGGGTCGTCCGTCTGTATCCTCCGCTCTACTTCCCTGCTGTAATTAAACTGTCGTTAAGACGACAAATTCCGCAGCCCTCCTGGTCCCTGCGTCGCTGTTTGGTGGCTTGATTTGGCCTCCCGACACACGTATCGTCGCCGTCAGGTGGGGGACCTTGCACGTAGGGCTGTCACAGTTATTTGACATTTTTCATAATCGTCATAATTGTTTCCACGTTGAAACATGTTCATATACAGTATTACTTAAGGAAACGCTGAAGAAGGTCCGGTTGGGCCGAAACGTCCGACTACTACTGTATGTGCTGCAGCTGCTGGGGCAAGAATTAAATAAAATTAGGGCAAATTTTTTAGGAGCAGTGTCCAAAAATGTGTTTTGCAAGAATCTGCCTCATGGTGGCGCTACTGCTGACTACTGCTGCTGCTGTTCCACTATTAGAAAAGACTCTTAATGATTGAAAACGTGAGTGCGGGTTGCTTCTCTTCTTATGGCGCTAGAAGAGGGGCATGTGAGAATTGATGGGTGGAGGTTGTGGTTTGGCAGCCAAGGAGTGTGTGTGTGCAAAATTTGGCATGGATCGGGGCAACGGTTGCGGAGATGTCAAATATGTCAGTCATTTCTTTGTATATTTAGGTTATGTGTCATATCTGCCATGTGCAAACAGAAATGTAATTGTCAATGACAAAAACACAATTAAATCGTTAATCGCAATTATTTGAGTGACAGTTACATGTAATCGTCATGTACTGTAAAATGCCATAATCGTGACAGCCATACTTGTACATCCAAAACCGTCCCTTTTTTATTCTTGTTCTGTGCCAGCTATTTTGAAATAATAAGCTATTCAGTTTCAGCGTTTTCCGGTGATTTTACAACGCTCTCCAACGGTGATCACATGCGCGCACGTGGGTGCGTGTGCACGCTGCTCTGTTCTGCAGCACATTATGGGTGTACTGTAGTGGCTCAGAGTGAGGCCAACCATTTTTGCTCCCTGCCGTGCTCCTCCTCCCAGGCACCACTACACACTGTGCGAATGGGGCACATGGCGCTGTGGAGCGCTACAACGGAGGTTATGCTAGTTCTTTTTCAGCAGAAGAAGAATAGGCTCTATGCACAGCAGCCATTTTGGAGAGAAGTTGGATGGTCTTCCCACTTCCTTCAAAGGTGTTAACAATGATACTAATGAAGGGGGAGGCTCTCTCCATTCCGACATGTCGTCACTCCGAAATTGACTTCTTATTGTCGGAGTGGCGACACTCCCATGGGCCTAAGGTTTAGGGTTAGGGTTAGAGATAGGGTTAGTGTCGGAATGGAGACATGTCGGAAAGGAGACATGTCGGAGTGGAGAGATGCACTCTAATGAAGGCTCTGTTCCATTTCATGTTGCACAGTGGTTCTCAAACCTTTTACGCCTGCATTTGTTCCATTTGAACACTCTCAGAGTATAACACCTTTTAAGGGGTCATTTGAAACCCCCAAGGAAGCACAAGGGTCCCTGGACCACACTCTGAGACCCCCTGGTGTAGAAGAGTGTTTCTAGTGAGCCAACATGCACAATATCAGCACCCTGACTCTGTTTGAGCAGAATGGAACAGAGCCTTCATTAGTATTATGGGTAACGGCTCTGAAGGAAGTGAGAAGACCATCCAACTTCTCTCCAAAATGGCTGCTGTGCATATAGCCTATTGAACCGGATAGAGGAGTCTGTTTTGTTCTGGGCTCGTTTCAGCATGCACTGGTCTTATAGCGACCGGCTATCGCTCGGATTGTAGTTGTACATAACGGCGATATTAATCAGATTAATTAATAAAGATAGTAAGGCAGAGATCTCAGTTTTAGGCACGAAATGCGTTAAGACTCTTTTTTAAGATTAGTTTTTGGGCTTTTATGCCTTTATTGATAGGACAGTACACTGACAGGAAATGGGGGGAGAGATGGGGAGTGACATGCTGCAAAGGTTGTCCGGATCAGGAATCGAACCGGCGCCGCCGCCAGGCATTCATGCCTACGTAGCAATGTCTAAGTGGCATGCGCCTGGACCAGTAGGCCAGCGGACGCCGTGTTAAGACATTTTAAAGTTGTGAAAAAAAAGCCAATGCGAGGCATTGTATGGTTGTAGATCGTCTATTTTTGCTACTTTTGTGTGACATAGAATGACGAAGTATAGGGAATTAATTTCCAAATAAAGTTACAATACTGAGATACAAGGTTTCTTCCCTCTGGTGTGAGTGTGGAATAGGGATGGGTTGATACGAAAATGTCATATCACGATTGTTGTGACAAAAGAAATTGTGATTTACGATATTATCGCGATCATCAAAATCCATTATCCCAGGGCAGAACATTACCCAAAAAATAGTAGTGTGAGCTTGTAGATAAGCTAATTGTTTGGCAAAGGCATTTGATAGAGTGAAAAAAAAGACTGTATCAAGTACGCATTATTATTAAGTACCTTTTACCAATTATTGAGGCTTTAAATGGTAACGGATAGAGAGAGAGAGAGAGAGAGAGAGAGAGAGAGAGAGAGAGAGAGAGAGAGAGAGATTTGAAACTTGGAGATACAAGGTAAAAATGATAGACTTCTATAAAAGCGAGCAGGGACAGTGTCACTGTCCGGTGTCAGAGGACACCTCTACTCAGGACTCACTCACGCCACAGACATGACGGTGATTCAGAATCCAGCATCTCTCACTGCACGTTAAATAGCAGCCTCGCCTCCGCCGCCGTTTAGTCATTCAGCGGAGTCGACGTGGGATTCAGGGCACGGTTTCAATCGCACGACTTTATGGAATGTGCTTCTTCATGGGCACCGCTGAATGATCACAGGTATCTTTCTTTTTAACCCAAAAGGCTGCCGTATTATCACGCCATCCGAGCAGAAGCCCAAAGAGTCCTCTGGCCTCCGCTAGGACCCATAAACAACCCCCAGATGAATAGGCTGGAGTGCGGGGGCCAAATCCCTGGTTTTAACGCGTAGCTATTAGCTGCCTGGCTGGGAGGGGGGGGGGTATCTCTAACAACCCTGATAGAAGTGGAAGTGGGATATTAAACAACATGGAGAAAAAATATCACACCCGTGTGAACTGAGCGATGGTCGTGGAGGCTACGCAACACTACTGTGTGTGTGTGTGTGTGTGTGTGTGTGTGTGTGTGTGTGTGTGTGTGTGTGTGTGTGTGTGTGTGTGTGTGTGTGTGTGTGTGTGTGTGTGCGCGCGCGTGTGTGTGTGTGTGAGAGAGAGAGAGAGTATGTGTGTAGGCCTATTGCAGGTGATGCTCAGGCTAGACTCAGCAGCACCCTCTCTGGCCACCAGTGGTATTCAGGCTACATACACACACGGATACACAGATACATACACGGATACATACACGGATACATACACGGATACACACACGGCCATGCTACGGAGCGGTCTACCACCGCTCAAAAAGATAAAAATCGAACCTCTGTTCGAAGTGGAGCTGTGTGTGTGTGTGTGTGTGTGTGTGTGTGTGTGTGTGTGTGTGTGTGTGTGTGTATTGCAGTTGAAAACAGCGCCCCTTCCTTAACATGTGTGGTCATAAAAGGTACTACACCACATTCTTGAGGCTACATACAGACCCACCCACCCACAAACATACCTACACACACGGCCACGTATAGGGTAGCTTGTGTTCCACACAGCTCCAAAAAAAGTGAAGTCACTGAGGCACTACGGTATAATTCATTGTGTGTGTGTGTGTGTGTGTGTGTGTGTCTGTGTGTGTGTGTATGTGTGTGTGTGTGTGTGTGTGTGTGTGTGTGTGTGTGTGT
>NC_137825.1:48182425-48204925 GCF_963921795.1 Nannobrachium achirus
GAATGGAAATCCGTTCAGGCATTCATGAGATAACAGCCACTATGTTTAACAAAGATGGCTGCCAAAATGGCTGCCATGCTTGAAAGATGGGGTTGCTATGGGGGTTAAACATGCAATTTCGCGATTGCTATCATGCCTACTCCATTTTTGGGGTCAAACATTTTTTTTGAAAAAAAAAATGTTTTTGAAAAAACATTTTTTTTTTTTTTTTTTTTTTTTTAAATTCTCTGGACTATCGGGCCTGGCGGGGAAAGACATTGGAATAATCTCGGGACTATCGGGCCTGGCAGGGATGAGTTAACAAAGTCCAAAAAAAGGAAAGTGTCTTAGAACGGGATCCCACAAGGCGGCGGTGTGGGGCTTTAGCCAAACTCCCAGCGGCACTCGAAAGACAGGAAATTGTTTCTGATCACCCGCTAAGCACTTATAGTCCTCGGGTTGCGTACACGAGAGAGGTTTGCCATGAGAACATCTCTGTCTGGATAAAGGTTCTACACCATGCATTTAAAAATAATTTAGATAACATTGTTTGTGTCCAAAAACGTTTTTTTTTTTTCAAAAGGTTTGAGGCTAAATTACCACTCCTGAATACAGAGCACCTGTCATTTCTGCCTGGCTTTCAGAGCATTTTCCAGCTGCAGTACCACCTTGTCCTGAGTGGAGGACTGCGCTATTGAGCCAGTTTTGGCCCCACACTCCTCCCCACCTCCTGCTCAGCTAACCTTGCCTCACCAGGCTTTCCTGAGAGAAAGCCTGGTATTCGTTTACTAAACAGGTCGTCTGATCCGGTCTAGACCGGATGATATCTTACTTTTCATTTTGCTATCAAAAACGGACTACACTTTGGCCGGAACTACCGACCAGAATCAGTTTTATCCAAGTTAGCGCATGCGCAAAACCAGGTTAAAACTGATTCCGGTCGGTAGTTCGGCCAAATTGTAGTCCGTTTTGAATACAAAATGACGTAGTACTGTCATCCGCTCCCGACCGGATCAAAAGCCCCGAAATTGGAAGCGATCCCAGGCTACTGCTCAGCAGGCCTGCCACCCCTCCCCAACCCTCTCCCAGCTCCTCCTGCCTCCTTCTCAGGCCTGCCACCGCTCCCAACCCCCACTCAGCACAGCAGTAGCAGGAGGTCAGAAATAGGACTTTGTGAGGATAGAACGTGCTGGTGGGTGATGTAGTCCCTTTAAACAAATGAATATCCTCAAAGGTACTACATCAGATATTAGGCCTAACATTAGGCCTGTCAAAATTATTACCTAATCGCCTAATCGCAATTATTTTTTTCATAATCGTTTCCAAAAAATGTATATATTTTCAAACATTTTCAAAAATAGTGGAAATAGCAGATCTACAAGCTCACAACACGTTGCGATGTGATGCATTGTGAGCTTGTAGATCGTCTATTTCAATTATCAAGTATTTAAGTTGTCAAATATGTCTTTGCTTTGTATATTTAGATTACAGTATGTGTCAGGTGCCATGTGCAACTTCAAAGCCTACAAGCAAAACAGAATGTAATTGTCAACGACAATTAATTCTGTGCTTTAACTATTAAAAATAGCAGACATACAAGCTCACAGCGCGCTGCGAGCTTGTAGGTCTGCTATTTTTGAAAAATCGTGAAAATGTGAAATTAGAATCCCTCTAAGGTTTTTTGAAAAACCTGTTTACCATCTCAAAATATCTAGTTCCAGGGACCCCCAGAAGAAAATTTTGAATTACAAAAGTTTGCTTAAAAAATACAATTTTTCACGACCTTTCAAAAATAGCAGATCTCATTGCTGACTAATAAAGTATTCAATAAATTCTATGTGTCGAAATTGTTTAGTCCATACACGTCTATATAAATTCCTCCGAATTATGCCCAAACCGACTTGTCAAATAGAGGCAGGGTTTCTGCAGCACTTTACAGGCCAGGCGCCCCGCCTGGCCAGAAAACCCCCCCGCCCCCCCAAGGTATAAAAAAAAAAAAAAAAAAAATTTTTTTTTTTTTTTTTTCAAAAAAACTTTTTGGACCTCCAACAATGTACTAGGCATGATCGCGATCGCGAAATTGCATGTTTAAACCCCCATACCAACCCTATCTTTCAAACATGGCAGCCATGTTTGTTTACATTTGAAGAAAACATAAGGGCTGGTATCTCTGAATGCCTGAACGGATTTCCAAGCGAATGTTTTTGTTTGAAAGCTGTGAAAAGCGTGTACATGCATAGTGCATCATCTGTGCACGAATTCGTACACCAGCGTGCACACTATTTTTTTAACCCTTTGGTGGCGAACCGGCAATATAAGTTATTCAATGTTGAATAAATGTGGATGATAGCATGTAGTTGTGTTTTCCGTCATCATGGGCACATTCATGTGTTTTTTATAGGGCAAAAATAAGAATTAATATTAAAAATTAAGTGAATTAATTACTCGAATTAATTAATTAATTATCAAAACATTTCGAAATCCCCCCCTGGTCAAGACTTTTTCCTGCAGGAAACCCTGTAGAGCGATTCCGGCTTCTATTCTGCGCCCATGATCCTCATCTCAGCTCATCACCTCCTGTTCTACCCAGCTAGCTGAGATAAACACGGTGCCATATCAGCCTCTCAGCTGTGTTACATTGTGACAAAAAGAGACGACAGGTGAACATGGCTGCCGGCGGCACACGTGTGACTCCTATCAACCAGAGACGGCTGAGAGGTGGGAGTCTGGCTTGAGATGATAAGGGGGAGAGAGAGAGAGAGAGAGAGAGAGAGAGAGAGATAGAGAGAGATAGAGAGAGAGAGAGTGAGAGAGAGAGTGTGAGTGTGAGTGTGCGTGTGCGTGTGCGTGTGCGTGCGTGTGCGTGCGCGTAAAGTAACGAAATACATTTTCTTAAATACTGTACTTAAGTACAATTAAAAGTTATTTGTACGCGTTGTGAGCATGAAGATCTGATTTTCAAACATTTTGTACTTTCACTTTTGGTAATTTAGGTACATTTGGATGCCAACACTTTGCCAACTGTACTTTTACTCAAGTACATTTAACTTGTAACCGATTATTTCTACACTGCAGTATTGATACCTCTACTTACTGTAAGTATAAAATGTGAGTACTTTTTCCACCACTGCATGCAAGTGAGCGAGAGAGAGAGAGAGAGAGAGAGAGAGAGAGAGAGAGAGAGAGAGAGAGAGAGAGAAATAAGGGGACAGAGAGAGAGACCTGAGGGCATACACACATATATTCTCCCCAGCATCCACAACGACAAGCGCAGTGCGAAAGAGAGAGGAAGGGGAAGGAACCAAACGGACAGAAGGAGAGAAATACGAAACCAAAAGACAGAGAGAAAGAAAACAAAAGAAAGGCATGCTTGAGAGACTACGTTACATCAGCGGTTCTCAACCTGTGGGTCAGGACCCACAGGTGCAACTTTGTTTTCTCTCTCAACAGTAAACAAACCAACATAAAGTTCAAGTGTATAGAGGGTATCTGCACGCTTCTAAAGTGACAATTTGAGGACCTTTTAATACCTCTAAAATGACAAATTAAACATTGGCCAAATTGTCAAATATCAGAGGCAGAAGATGTGAAAATAGCCGATCTACATGCTCACAACGCCTCGCAACGGCTATTTTCACAATAGAACTGTGCATAGGAAATGTAATGTCTCAACTCTTAGTGCTCGTCAGGGTGGGGGATCCCCAGTTAAAATGTGATTATTTTGGGGGTCGCGGCCTGAAAAGGTTGAGAACCACTGCGATATAGCATCTGTTGCTGTGTCTACATGTTAACCTCTTTAGAACGCATAGCAAAATGACGAGCGCCCAAAGCATCGCTTCGCGACACGTTATGAGCTTGTAGCTCTGTTATAAGCTTTGAATTAATTGTTAAAAATTCCCCGTAGGGAGGCCGGGTTGAAAGTAGTTAATCAGTACCTTACCAGTTAGGGATGGGACGATAAGCGATGTTATCGTTTATCGTGATAAAAAAACGATAATCTCCACGATAATCCTATCATGGAGATTTAATTCATCGTGAAATCGTCCTCTGTCATGCACTGGGATCAATTCACCTTTTATTTGCCAAGCTGCATATCCGGCACCATTTAAATCCTCTATTGGTAAAACGTACTTATAATAATATACGTACTTGATACAGTCTTTTTTTTCGCTCTCTACCAAATCTCTTTGTAAGCTTGTAGATCTGGTATTTTTTGGCAGATGTTCCGCCCCAGGATAATGGATGTTGGGGGTATTTTGATTATCGCGATAATATTGTACATCGCGATTTCTATATCCAGATGCAGGTGTGAACGCAGCAATGCACCTAAGACCAGGCGGGAGCGGTAGGCGAACGAGGCGCCCGCCTACTAACTGAGACCTGAAAAAAAAAAAAAAAAAAAGTCTCCCTAAAAAAGAAAAAAAAATCTCTATTTCCATTGTGTAAAGGCCTGACTGGGCAGTAGGCCTACAGTGTGGAGAGGACCATAGGCCTATAGAATGTCGCTCAACCAGTTCCATTCATAGTAGGGCTGGGCCATTGAGAAAGTGTTACCCTTTTAGAGATGTAAATTTGGGCTGCCGTGCCATTTAACTCAAGTCGCAACAACAGAGACAATAACACACTGAACAAAGTCCATTCTGCTTTCCTCCTACCTGTAGGATATCCTCTGTTCCAAATGAATAAAGTCCTTAATGTAGTAAGTAAACGGCTTCCAAACACAATACGTGATCATTGTGTTGTTTAAATCCAGCACTGCTGGATTAAGAATTGACGTCTTGTTGTCTCTCCAGCTGTAGCATATTAAAACTCGTTAAGCAAGCCTCGTCCATAAATTTAAGGCCCATTCCCACTGGGCCAGATAACAGATAAAAAAATCTCTTTCTCCAGATATTTTTCCATTCAAAGTGGATGGTAGATACAGATAAAAAAATATCTACCACAGATAAAAGTATCTGTGGCAAATATCTGTGGTAGATATTTTTTTTTATCTGTATCTACCATCCACTTTGAATGGAAAAATATCTAGAGAAAGAGATTTTTTTTATCTGTTATCTGGCCCAGTGGGAATGGGCCTTAACAAAAAAAAAAATGTATTTCATTAATCATTGATCAAAATGATCGATATTTTCAAGCTCAAGCCCCGCCGCATGTTGTTGTGAGCCATGTATTTTAAGGGACACATTATGTTTACTTACTTATGTTAGTTACTGAACTAATTTAGCTAGTGTTGTAATCGCAAGTTGAAATATGCCACTATTTGGGAGCAATGTTCGCCTTGTTTGTAATGCTCCATACTGTGCTTTTTGAAAATAACTAGCCCTTACACTGAATATACTGGAATAGTGTTTTAATTATATCGTATTATAAAATGTGTTATTATTTTTTGATGGGCTGCCCCAGCCCCCTCCTCCTCGGGAGGGGGGGGGGGGGGGGGGGGGATTCTTTTTTTTTTTTTTCAAACTAAATTAAGTATGGCAGTGCACTGAGCTGCAGCAATCAACACCTTATGAGAAATGAAGTTGGGAAGTCACCCAAAGCACCTTTTGTCATTTTCTGCCATTAGAAAAGAAGGTAATAAGTCCTGTGACGTCACTGCGTGGTATTTCAATGTTCTCTGCGTCGAACTAGTTCCACGATTAGGCAATTAAAAAATGAACCTTAGGTGCCTGCCTTGGACAAAATGAATGTCTTTGTGAGTTAAATGCCAGTTTTCTATGCGGTGAGAGATAGTTCTAATTGAGCTCATAATGAGTCACGTATTCACCTTATTCTTGGCCCCTCTCCGGGGCGCTGCCCTTGCCCCCTGCAGTGTGCTGCCCAAGACAAAGAAAATAGAAAGACCTGCCATCTCCGGTTTATGTCCAGGTGGGCATGGCAGGGAATAAGCATAGACTGTAAAAAGAAATATGGACAAAGTGAAGCCATTGGTCTCTATGCTGCAAAAATGATGTTTTTTTGTCCCTTATATGGGTGTCGCCATCATTGTTTCAATGGTACCCCAGGAATCATAAGGAATGCTATTGGCTGCCAACGGTCACGTGCAACCGCAGGGATACATGGGAGAATGTGGTCGGAGCCTCCCGAAATAAAGCACACGAAGAAGAACACAGCCGGCTGGTATCAGTTTAGTCGTCCACGGCCCCCGCAACTTTATCATCAATTTGAACATAAATGGGACCATATTTGCACAAAACGCATATCATGGTGATTGAAAGGGAGTTTTTCACTAGCGACAGGAACCATAAAGTATTTATGACAACGTTTATTAAGGTTAGAAAATCAAAGGGGAAAACGAATGGGGTCCAATGTAGACACATTCTTTTTGGTACCTCGCGGGGGGAAAACAGCGCAACTAGCGGCCAAACATAGGACGTTTTAGTTCCGTATTGGATTTGTTTTAAATCGGTGGAACTATGTCCCTGGGAATAAGGTGAACAAAGAGCACTATTTGTTGGTCGCACGATCTTATCGGCGGATATTGGCTCGATGTGATCAGAGGAGGCATTTGGTTGCCCGATTCTACCCAGACCAAGAAAATGGAGAACCGACAAGAGCAGTGTATCAAAAATAGATAATAGTGAACCTCATAAACAAGCACTGGCGCAGTGGAGCTGAGTAAGAGGTATTTTAGACCTTTATTTAACCAGGCAAAACTACTAGAATTGTTCATTATTTATTATTTATTTATTATTTTTGAAAAAGTCGTGAAAATGTGTGCAAATCTTTGAATATATGTATTTTTAAAGCGAACATTTGTAACTCAAATTTTGCTTCTTGGGGTTCCCTGGAACGAAATATTTTGAGATGGGGGTCCGTGGCCCAACACATATCCTTTTGGGGGTCCTTCACATGAAACACTTTGAGCACCACTGACATAGAAACCTGTTAAAACTAGATGATCAGTACAAAGCATGCATATGTTGTGAGCTCCAGTGGGTCACATGCACGTGCACAGCTATGTGGATTATGTAACGGTGGCGGCTTGTTTATTTAAGTGCACCTAATTCCACTTATTGCTCATCTTGCTGTCACATACCGTATATCAACAGGCCAAAGCCAAACCCTGAGCATCGATGTAATTATCTCGTCGTCTGGCTTCCAGGCATTTTAATTTGGCCGTGCATTTTGTTTTAGACGTGGCTGGCTTATGCTGTCACGGACCAGAGTAATCGCAGCCATGCATTTACGCAACGTCGACTCTTCAGAGCCAGGGGCGTCACAAGGGGGGGGGGGAAAGTGGGAGTGAGTTACTAGGGCCCACGGTGGAGGGGTCTGAATTATTTTATACTTTAGCTATTGAAAAATAGCAGATATACAAGCTTGTACTGTAGATCTGCTATTTTTGAAAAGTCGTGAACATGTGTGCAAATGTATTTTTAAGCGAACACATTTTGTAACTCAAATTTTGCTTCTGGGGGGGTCCCTGGAACTAAATATTTGGAGATGGGGGTCCATGGCCAAATACATATCATTTTGGGGGTCCTTCACATAGAAAAAAAGGTTTGAGCACCACCGACATAGAAACATATAGGTTTAAAAAAAAAATAAAACCTTAGAAGGATTTGAAATATTCAAAAGACAAATTTTCACGACTTTTAAAAAAAATAGCAGATCTACAAGCTCGCAGCGCGGCACTCGGTGCCGCGCTGTGAGCTTGTATATCTGCTATTTTTTCAATAGTTAAAGCACAAAATGTGAGTGAATCCTTGTACCCAGGGCTCAGCATTTGGTGCGACACCCCTGCTCACCCCCCCCCCCCCCCCCCCCCCCCCCCCCGCTCCACTGTTATCTCTCGCCGTCTCCTACTCTCCCAGCGCGCTCTCTGTTGTTCTGACACTCCTCCACGTCGAGTTCAGTTCATTAACGTTGAAGCCGCCGACGATAAATCAAACTCTGGGGATGCAAGGAGGAGCAAAGGATCCACGGTTGGTTCGCTCCGTGCCATCGTGCCCCCCAAAAACACAGACCCTCGGTAATGCACCGTCGACATGACAGTGTTTCTACTTTTTCTACTACAGGGGGTCCTCCAAATCTTTGAGTGATAGAAAGTGTTTCTTTTCTCCTGTTAACCACTTGTCCATATTCTGAGAACTTTAGCCAAAAATAGCCGATCGACAAGCTCACAACGCCTCGCGCCGCGAGGCGTTGTGAGCTTGTAGATGGGCTATTTTCGGCAAAGAGCATGGGTGTAGAGGAGAAAAAGAAGTACAGAGTGAAACGTCAAGTTTATTAAGTATTGACGGTTCAAGTGGTTAAGTATCTGAAAACACACATTGACATGAATCCAAAATACACTGATGATTGTGCCGTCAAACGATGAAACTATATGGTATCTACAGTATGGGTTGTGGGGGTCCCTGCTTCATCTCTCTCTCTCGAATAAGGGGTCCTTGGCCTGAAAACGTTGAAGACCCCTGTCTCACACCATTCATCCAGGCAACTATGTAACGCCACTGCTTTAATACCGACCGACGCATGGCTCTGAGAATGTTGCCTCTGCAACTCTGCGATTCTCTGTGCTTTTTACATCAAGATGCCTTTATGTTATGTCCCCATGTTCTGAAACTCTCTGCTTGTATAACTCCTCTTGGCTTTCACAGCCGAGCCTTTATGTGGCACCCCCTTCCCAAGGCAGCTCCCACATTCACATTCACTTCCACCTCCTATAAATCGGATAATCTAATCCCTATTCATTAGAATTTGATTTGATTGGATTTATTAGACGTCATGGTTGAGAGAAAAACCACATGAAACATCAACGCCAGTGACTTATTGCCATCGTGGTTCTTGGACTGAGACAGACAAAACATTTCACCTGCAGGGAATACAACAATGAATAAAACATTCTAGAAGTATAGCACTAAACACTGATTACGGCATGGATAAAATATCTATCATAAAATATCAGTTACGTGATCCTCCATATCTAAATGAGCATTTTCCCATATCAGTTTTGATCTGCAATACACAGGTCTGCAATAATGCTAACTCTGGTGCAGGGGGAATAAACGTCATCGCTCTTTTAGATTGCTAGAGTAGGCTACACAGGGCACAGCGCTGCTGTTACAGATGTTATGTACCAAGTGGCTGTTACAGATGTTACTGTATGTACCAAGTGGCTGTTACAGATGTTATGTACCAAGGTCGTACCGGTATGTACTTCTCAAACTAGGCTGGTCGGGGTGGTCTGGAGGCAATCAATAGGGATTAAAACACATACCACTGCAGGCGTCTTACTAATAATGTATATTTTGTAATAATAATCAAAATCTACAAAGTAACTAGTAAAAGTAAAAAGTTATTGAATAATTGCAGTGGAGTAAAAGTACAATATTTGCCTCTGAGATAGTCAAATGTTGAGATAATTTGTTTATTCATGGGACACAGTTCTTGGATGACGCAATATTAAAAAAAAGTCTATGGGATTTCAGAATGGGGATAAAAAACTGAAACCAGGTAGGTAAACTAAAGGACGTCAGACTTCGGTGATCTATTGGAAATACTCCAGTAGATTAAAAATACCTCAACATTGTAGTACAGTACTTGAGAAAATGTACTTAGTTACCAGTGGAAGAATAGAAGAGGGATGTAAACAAAGTCAGCCTGACAACGGCCAAAATGAAAAAGTTGACTATAGCTCCTTTAAGTCAAAGTATCAATACTGCAATATAGAAATACTATACTAATAGTAAAAGTCCAGAATTCAAAATGTACTGACATCCTCCTGTGACTTCTACCTCTCTGTGTCAGCATAATCTGTACTGTGTGTAACTATTTCTATGTTGCTTTATCTTTAGAACATAACCTTATAAGACCATGTTACCATGTTAGAATAGCATCTCTTATACTCATACCCCCTTATATTTGTTCAATGCTGAATCTGGACCCTAGTCCCTATCAGACGCGCTCAAGCGACATTTTGACACTCAAGGTTCCATTTGCTCATACAGAGCTTGGCAAGGCAGCATTTTCTATCAGTGCTCCACTTGCATGGAACAAGCTCCAAAAATCATTAAAAATAAAATATCTGCCGGCCTTAGGCCATTTTAGGATGCTGGTTTCTAACACCTTTGTTCTAAACTGTATATGTTTTAATTAATTTAGCTTTTATTTTCTTGAACTTTCTACAGTTTTCAAGTATTCTCTTTTTGATTTTTCAAATATTGTCTGTAAATGTATACATGTATATATGTTGTTGTTCATTGTTGTACAATCTCGGTTGCGTTGTAAATGAGTGCTTGCGCTCAATTGTATTTCCGAGTCTAAATAAAGGTAACAAACAATCTCTGTCAGAATGGACTATAAGAGCTGTATGATAATGGTGCAGGGGAGGGTTGTGCCCGGAGGGGCTGACAGGACAGGCCAGGAGGCCTGCTCCTCTGATGCTGTGAATGCTGTATACTCTGTTCAACTTTTTTCCCTTCTGAATAAATCTTTATCAATTCTTCAAATCCTTCATATTTGTGAAACATTAATTAATTTCTATAACAACACCACTGTTAGTTACTTTCTACCACTGTTAGTATATCGTTGTTGTCCGATGAAAACCTTGTATTTGCATTTATCATTTTAAAAATGATTTAAACTAGTGAAAACAGCCGATCTGCTGTTTTCACTACTTTTGTGTGACGGCCTTGTACGATGAACCAGGGCTTTACTTTGCGAAAAAACGCACACATTTGAAACTTGGAGATACAAGGTTTCCAACCGACAACGACGATATGTGTGTCTTTGCTCAGTCTCCCCAGTGGGTTGTGTCTTCTAACTGTGCTGAGCGGGGGGTAATATGTAACAGAGCCTGCATGGACGCCAGTATCAAATATGCATGACTGTATTTGCATTATGAATAAGATGTTTGTGCACACCCCATTTAAACCTCTTTTTACATTATAAATACAATATTTGTGCAGCCAGCTGATGAAGACCGGCTTTGTGGTCAACACAAGTTGGATTCTTTTTAACTGTTAATGTAGTCAGACACTTTACAATAGAGGCTTCTAAGATATTACTCTACTATTATGATTGTATACTTTGTTGTGCGTCTGTATATATATTTTTTTTGCGTTTTGCGTATATTGTATGCGTCACTGTCGGGCAGAAACCTCGTATCTCCAAGTATCACATTTCTAATTTTTTTCGCAAAGTAAAGCCCTGCTTCATCATACAAGGCCATCGCACACAAGTAGTGAAAACAGACGATCTACAAGCACACAACGCCTCGCGGTGCGAGGCGTTGTGTGCTTGTAGATCGGCTGTTTTCACTAGTTTAAATCATTTAAAAAATGATAAATACAAAACAAACAATGATAGCTTTCGACGTTATGTTTCTCTGAGCTATTTACAGGGGTGTAGTGGGGGGGGACGCGGGGGAACGGCGTCCCCTCAATTCTAAAACTAGGATTTGGGTTTTGGTCAATTGATTTAGTTTGTTTTCATATTACATTGACACAAAGCTGATGTCACCGCAACCTGCAGCGGATGAGGCGAGACAGATCCCGTCCACCAATTGGTTTTGATATCGCCCTGACAACCAACAACAACCAATAAAACGCGAACTCTGCTGACTGTCCCCTCGGGCCATAGGATCTATCTGTAAAACTCGTGTTGCGCACATCCACGTGAATGCGCGTGCACGTGGATGCGCGTGCGTGTGCACACGCACGTGTATTAAGAGGCGTCCCCCCACTTCTAAAAGTAGCACGACAACACTGGCTATTTATGTAGTCAATAGTATAGTATATATTTACAATTCCCATTCGGTTTGTTTTTAATTGTTCATGGAGCCTCGGAATTCAGGTAAAATCAATGAAACACGCTGGCAGGGTTTAAGCGACTGAATTAATGAATCCCTGGTGATCATTGGACAGCATTTAAGTACAATGTTGAGGTATCTTTATTTTGATTGAGGATTTCCTATTTCCAGTAGGCTACTTTTACGTCTACTCCACTACATCTCAGAGGCAAATATTATACCTTTACTCCACAACAAATATTTGAAAACTAGTTACTAGTTACTTTTGATTATTATTACAAAACTTACACAAAAACTTCCCACTTCAGCCCTATTATACAGTACATTTCGGCCATTTGAAAATAGACGATCTACATTACAAGCTCACAATGTGTAGCGATGCAACACATTGTGAGCTTGTAGATCTGCTAATTTCAAAAGATTTTAATACATTTTACACTTGAAAACTTGTGAGACTTGTGTACTTTTACTTGAGTACATTTAGAATTCTGGGCTTTTACTCGTAACAGAGTATTTCTACAGTGCAGTATACTTTTATGTAAGTAAAACATTTGAGTACTTTTTTCCACCACAGGCAGCCACAGAGGTTGCCCTCCCTGCCTGCCCAGCGGGAGGCGCTGTTGGGAGGATTCAAACCCCTGTTCCCCACTGTGGTGGTTGGCAGGAACTGTATCCCTGAACACCAACTGAGCTACTGTAACTCAGTTGACATTGAAATGCATGTCTAATGTCTTTAATTTAACATACCAGTATGGCAAAGTTTATGTTACTGTAAATCTTGGCTGAACACGTTTTCATATTTTCAGACTCCTCAGTTAGCATACTAATAATCTGGATACAATCTAGATATAAGTGGCCGGGAATGGCCGAATGTAATTGGGGCCTGTCTCTCTTTGCACTTGTCTCCAAGCCTATACGCGTGAATCTGACAACTAGGTCATCTTCTGAGGTCACTGACTTCTATTTCCCCTGCTACATAAAAAAAAAATAAAAAAAAGAAAAAAAAAATATTGACTTAGTTTCATTTCCTGAGTTTCACCCCCCACTCTCCCACACCCCCTCCCTTCCACCCCAAGTGAGGGGAAGGACAAGCACTGCGGGGAAGGATGAACGGAAGGGGAGAGGTGGCTGAGGGAACGAAGGATAAGGTGACAAGATCTCAAGTTGAGAGACACTTGTTGGGGGAAAATTCAGCTGATGGATGCTTAAATCAGTGGTTCTCGACCACTTGGAGTTCCTCGACCAGCTGTCCGTCAGTCTGTCTGTCACACGTCACAATTTTTGCCCTGCTCATATCTCCGCAACCGTGCCAAATTTTGCACACACACTCCTTGCCTGCCAAACCACAACCTCCACCCAATTCTCACATGGCCCTCTTCTAGCGCCACCATGAGGCCGATTCTTGCAAAACACATTTTTTGGACACTGCTCCTACAAATTTTGCCCTGAAATCACGCAAATCGGTACACACTTGCTCTACACTCATGTCATCAACATGGATCTGTCCCATCTAGCGCCACCTTCAGGCCGATTTTTTAAAACACATTTTTGGACACTACCCCTACAGATTTTGCCCTAAAATCACACAAATCGGTACACACTATGTCTACACTCATTGCATCAACATGGATCTGTCCCATATAGCGCCACCATCAGGCAGATTTTTTTAAAACACATTTTTGGACACTGCTCCTACACATTTTGCCCTAAAATCACGCTGCGACCTGACAGTCGCTTATCTCCCGATTAGGGAGTCTTACTGGTGTATAACATGGTTCTATTGGGAAAATAGCAGATTTACATGCTCACAACGACTCACAACTTTTGAAATGCGCATATAGTACTACACCAAGAGCAGGACCTAAAAAAGGTTCCCAGAACCATGTCTGAAACCGGGCTGTGCGCTATGGAAAAAAAAACAGAACCAAAAGAAATAGGTTCAGGTTCTGGAAAGTTCTTGCTCCGCCTTGTGGTGGAAAAGGGGCTTTCTATCCCTTTTTGTGGTCACATGTTCAGATACTGGATTCTGATTGGCTTAAAATCAGTCAACAACCTTGAGTTGGCTCATGGACGCCGCCCACTGAAACAATCAATGATTGTAACTAAATAACCTTGCAAGTTACAACTATTTTCTTTCATTTATATGGTAGAAGTGGTAGGAAAGGAATTTACCATTCGAGGGTTGTGGGTTGTTGGCTGATTTACCACTGTTTCAGGGTTGTTTTTTCGCCTCGTGCCACAACCCTGACACAGTGGTAAATCAGCCAACAACCCACTCCCTCTCAGGGTAAATGGCTTACATAGCCATGCTCAGCCAGTACAGGGACCTTCAAGCAGCTCATATCTAGCATTGACTATAGATTGTGGACTGTAGATAAGGGGTTGGGTTGGGGCACCTTAACCCATTTAGGCCTAGACTTATTGACTGCTTTAACCAGTGAAAAATAGCAGATATACAAGCTCACAGCGCGGCACCGAGTGCCGCGCTGCGAGCTTGTAGATCTGCTATTTTTGAAAAATGTGTGCTAATCTTTGAATATATGTATTTTCAAAGCGAACGTCTTTAACTCAAATGTTGCTTCTGGGGGGTCCCTGGAACTAGATATTTTGAGATGGGGGTCCGTGGCCAAATACGTATCATTTTGGGGGTCCTTCACATGAAAAGGTTTAAGAACCACTGACATAGTAGTCTCTCAAGAACAGACTAAACTGAGCTCCATTTAAGTGAAAAGGACCTTTTCTTTGACGATGGCTGGCCAGATTGCTGACATAGAAACATAGGTTTTTTCCCAAAATCTTAGAAGGATTCAAAAGACACTTAAAGAATCGGGTCAAAATTCTAATTTTCACGATTTTTCAAAAATGGCAGATCTACAAGCTCGCAGCGCGGCTGTGAGCTTGTATATCTGCTATTTTTCAATAGTTAAAGCATAAAATAATGATACGCAAAATGTGTACCCCGTTCTAAATGGGTTAAGTGAGGTCATGGGAGTGATACAAGACGGCGCTCACTCTGTCCCTGAGCCGGAGCTGATGGCTCGTTGATAACTGTGGCTTCCATCTACGTGCCAGAGGTGGAGTTGTTGGGGGGACGGCAGGTTGTTTCACATCTGACTGCATATCAACACCTTATGTTCCACCAGGGGACAGCGTGTTCCTGGCCAGGGTGTTGTAACAGATATACAGCTCACATCATTGGTTAGGGTCAGTGTTTCTCACACTTTTACGTTTCAAGGTCTCCCCTTAACTCTGGCAGTGTACAAATGGAACCAAATGGACCCGTTAGGGTCCATTTGGTTCCGTTTGTGTATACAAACGGAACCAAATGGACCCTAACGGGAGAGTTACAGACTTGTATAGGTCAATTTAGACCCCCATAAAGGAACCCACAATCCCTGGAGTCCACTTTGAGAATTAATAGGTGAGGTAAATCTTTTATATGCTCTACCGTGAAAAATAAGGGCACGCCCCCCAATGGCCCCCATGGCAGGGACGAAAGCTATCTGTGTTCGCGGCAGAGTGTGGCCTCCAGACAGAACTCTTGTGACGTCTCCTTGAATCATCGAAGTGCCGGCAAGTTTCACAGCCTGAGAGATAGGAGACCTGTGTAGCCACGTGCCTGAGTCGTGCGAGCTCCCGCTGAGACAGACGGACACTTCTTTCAGCGTTTCAAAGGTGGCGTGCATATCAATGGAGCGCGGGCGGATTTTGCGGAAGGGTGAAGATCTAGCCTGGTTTCAGACTAAGCTTCCTGAAGCTTGAGTCTGACATTGGCTCCGTTGTAAGCGATTACAAAGGGTAGGGGATTGGTGGGAGGGGTTGGTGTTTGGCTGACGGACCCTCGCACACCTGTTTCTGCGTGCGGGAGAGTGATTATGTACATACTGTACTGTTGTTCTTAAGATTACATCCAAAAACAAACTTTCAAAAAGTACACGGACATGCCTATATATGCATGCTTGTTTGCGCTGCACCTGACGTGCACATAACGTGCGCACACACGAGAATGAGTGCTCGCGTCGCGTATCGATCAATTGTCCGTTTCAGACGGGGGACTATAAACATATGAAATAGATTAAAAGATTAAAATAACAGCCGAGTGTCAACAGCGCGAATTAACATAGGAATCAGACTGGATGCGGTCGATAAGTCAGTCACTCCTCTCCTCTCCTCTCTGAGTCCACACTGGCTGTAAGCTGAGTCTGTAAACATCTACACTTCCATCACGTCACTGTCGGGCAGAAACCTTGTATCTCCAAGTTTCAAATTCGTAACATTTTTCGCAAAGTAAAGCACTGATTCATCATATGGCCATCACACAAAAGTAGTGAAAGCAGCTGATCTACAAGCACACAACGCCTCGCGGTGCGATGCCTTGTGTGCTTGTAGATCGGCTGTTTTCACTAGTTTAAATCGTTTTAAAAATGATAAATACAAGACAAACGGTTTTGGACGTACAAGGTTTCCACCCGACAACGACGATATGTGAGTACTTTCCCCCCACTGGTTAAAGCCCCTGATGGACACCTCCTCCTCCTCCAGCTTTGATCTACAACCAGACATGTTTTGGCATTTGCAACGGCAGACTTTTCTTGACAGCCCACCGATTTCCCCCGAAAGCGGGACACACACACACACAAAAAAAAAGAAAACTCAAAGAAGCAAATCACGGGGGTAGAGGAAGAAATGTCTCGGAGGCCTAAGTAGCAGCCACGGTAGCTCACTCCCCGTCGGGGGGAAAGTATCAAGCACTTTGATCACGCTGTGTGTCTCTGCAAAATGTGTCGGATGTTCCTGTGGCAAAAGACAGGCTGTGTGAATTCTGGTGATAGCTGGGGTACCCTGAGGACATTGTGGGGAAAAGAGCCCAAACACCTCCCTCTCGTCACTTCAGGTGAGAAAAGCACAGCTGGAGTTCTTTCGGAAAAGGAAACGAGGGGAATGAAGTGGACAATTTCTCTTTCTGGAAATACAGTAGCGGCAGTGGCGTCAGTTCAGAAAAAGCTATGGTATGGCAACATGACTGGTGTCTTGAACGCGCGCGAAGCACCAGTCATGTTGCCATACCTTAGCAACAGGCATGATACATTTATTTTAAGAAGTACATTTTATTTCCCCCCCCCCCCCCCCCCGCGCGTTTCTACGGTTTCTTGGGCTGGATATGGCAGCCTGGAATGGTTGTTCAAGTGCAGCTAAACTTGGCATGTTAGTAAACCTGCCACAATTAACAATAATGCATTGCACCTGTGCAGCTGACCTACGGAACCTGGGAATATACCATCTTGTCAAGATGGGGAGAATAAAAGTGTGGAGAATATAATTATAATACCTTGTTAAAGTGACCATTTTGTTAAATTTTGCATTTGTAGTTATTTTACTGTAATTTAACAACATAATGACCAGCACAGATAGACAAAGAGACGTTCATGGATTTATATTTAAAAGTAACTTTTATTATGGCAGGGGTGTGGCAGGGGTGTGGCAGCTGCACACCCCTGCCACACCCAATTGACGCCCCTGAGTAGCGGGGAGGAGGGTCTGCTTACCCCCTTACGAAATGAAAATGGTAAGCCGCTCTGTCCAAAGGTTGTGTTTTACATATTAAAATAACAGTTGGGGGCAGAGCATTCACACATCGTGCCCAGTGTTGTACCCGAACGCGTTCAATGAACGATCGTTCATGAACACGTTCATATTTTGGGCGAACGTGAACTGAACCTTCTTTGTTTCCGCTTGATGAACGTTATTGTCGAACGCGTTCATTCTGACGTCCGTGAACGGCGCTCGTAGGAACGTTCGTGGGGCGGTCCGCGGTCGTCTCGTCTTTCTTTGCATTCACATGCTCCAATAGCACCCAGATGCAGACTCGCAGACCTTGCGAACGTTGAAATGTGAGCACCTGAGCGGTGCTGTCTGCAGCTGGGTGCTTCTCTTCACATGAAGCGCTGAATCTCCTCCTCGTTACGTCGTCTCCCATCACCCAAGTAAAGCTAATACTGGGTTAGTATGACGTGTTTTTGCAATGCCGAAAATAGCTGATCTGCAAGCTCACAACCACGAGACAACGTGAGCTTGTAGATCAGTTATTTTAACCAACAAGGAAACATGCAGATGTGCGCGACGATTAGAAACTTCTGCTTTCAAAATAAGGGTGCAGGAAGACTGGGCACTATGGGCACCTAAATATTGTGGGCACCTCAATGTTAAGTTGGATGAAATAATTGCTGTGTGTGACTTTTTTTTCTTTTTTTCCTTTTTTACTGATCTGTGCAGTTTTGACAATACGTGCTGGCACATTTGTTACTGCCTTTGTTGTTTTTGCCAGCTACTGATGTTTTTGCTGTCTTCTTCTTGCATGTATCATCATCCTTGAAGATTTGTTTTTATGCATGATTTGTTGTATTGTTGTGAAGTGCACCCTTGGGGTGATGATTGCCTAATAAATAAAAATAAACTGAAACTGAAACATACTGTAATCAAAACAATCACATGATGAAAGCACTCTGCAACAGCTGAACACTCAAGGCTAGCAGTCAGGCTCATCTCTGCTGAAAGGTGCCTTCACTCAACAAAAACAACGTGTGAAGTGGCTTACAGCTTCGAAGGGGGAAAAAACAAGTGGGGGAAAGCAGGTGAGCAGGTGCGACCGTGACAGGTATAGAGTATAGACATTCTTCTTGTACCGGTACAAGGATTATCTGTTTCTAGCGGAGCTAGTTGTGCTGCAGTGTTGTGGTGTGATTATAACAGTGCTCATATCAACAAGAGAACAAGGGCCCAATCCAAATAACAAAGAACAACGATGTGTTGCTTTGATTATAGGGATATAAAAACACAAACAGGCAATACTGATGAAGTGGGTCCCCTTACCTACAGTAGGCCTGTCACGCTTAAAGGAGTAGTTCACCCCCAAAATGACTTTTTTTTCTATTGATTACTCACACCATGGAGACTTGAGTTCAATACTATCTTTAGTTGTTTGTCGCAGTTCTACGACAATAATTTGATTATAACTAATTTACCCCCATTGATTCCGGAAGGGGACCTGAATGCATTTGGGTCCCCATCCAGAATCAATGGGGGTAAATTTACTATATCCAAATTATTGTCTTAGGAATGCTACGAATACAAAAAAATATATATATATTATTGGACTCAAGTCTCCATGGCGTGAGTAATCAATAGAAAAAAAGTCATTTTGGGGGTGAACTACTCCTTTAATAGATAATCGTCTAATCACAATTATTTGACATAATCGCAAACATTTTGTCATAATCGTCATAATCGTTTCCATGTTGAAAAATGTTCATATATTTCCAAACATTTTCAAAAATACTGGAAATAGCAGATCTACAAGCTCACGACGTGTCACGATGCAACATGTTGTGAGCTTGTAGATCGGCTATTTCCACTATCAATGTTCTTTTTTAAGTATGAAGTTGTCAAATATGTCATGTCTTTGTATAGGTTATGTGTCATATCTGCCATGTGTCATATCTGCCACAACTTCAAAGCCTACAAGCCAAACAGAAATGTAATTGTCGACACAATCAAATCGTTCATCGCAATTATTTGAGTGACAATTAATCGTTGGGTAAAAAAACATTAAAGCGGTGACAATTAATCGTTGGGTAAACACGTCGTAAAAACGTCATAATGGTGGCAGCCCTATATGCTTACCTGCAGGCGGCAGAGTGCAGGCTTTAGGGTGGTTGGGGGCGGGGGCCGGGTTCTTCCTGCGCGGGGGGCTTCCACCGAGCAGGTCAGAGTGATGGACCCTGGAGACGACGGTGGGGGACTGGGGGATGCTGGGCAGGGTCCGGGACTTAGCCAGCAGGGGCCTCTTCTGCAGCTTCCTCTCCAGCGACCTGGTTGGGAGAGGAGGGAGACCAATAAGACAAGTGGTTCTCAACCTGTGGTTTCAGGAACCCAGGGGGGTCCCCAAATTATTTTGGAGGGGTCCCCAGATGATTAACTTAACTCTTACAGTGCCAATCCCGAACTAGTTCGGCTTTATTTGTCCTTATCAGAGTGCCGATACCGAACTAGTTCGGCTTTTTAAAGCCCCGAAAATAGGGCTTCTAAAATGCTTGGTAGCCAATAGCTAACTTCAAGCTAACTTCATCCTCTTCCTGTACATGCACAAAGGAAAGTGTTCAGGCAAGTCATGGCTGCAGGGCTTGTGCATATACCAGCACTTGACTATGTAGCATTCTATGGCCATTGGGCGCCCTCTAGTGGTGAAAGGTGGCATTGAAAGAGTTTTTAATGTGCAATGTTTGTTTTCTCACTCAACAGTAAGCAATCCAACGTAAGGTTTGAGTGTATAGCACATTTCCAAAGTGACAATTCGAGGTATTTTTAATACCTCTGAAATAAATAAAAAATAAACATTGGCCAAATTGTCAAATATTACTAGAGGCAGAAATTGTGAAAATAGCAGATCTACATGCTCACAACGCCTCGCAACGTGAGGCGTTGTGAGCATGTGGATCGGCTATTTTCACATTAGAACCGTGTTATACAAAATGTAATGCCTTAACTCTTAAGGGCTTTGCACACAGACGCGTTTTTTTTGCACAGAAAAAACTGACAATTTCATTTTTTCTATGACCTCATTCACACCGGCTCAGAATTTGCCATGCGGCAGGTGGCTGCGGCTGTCCGTTTTTTTCCCGATCAAACCCAGTTCGATTTGTGCGTCTTTTCGCATGTGGTAAAAACTCATTGACTCCTTTTCGGATCCGCAGCGTGGATTCAGCACAGAATTGCTCACCAAATCCAATGCGTTTTAATCATGCAGCAAACGGAAGAAAACGCAATGGTTGAAAATCGCGCCTGTGTGCAAACCCCTTAAGTGCGTCAGGGTGGGGGGTCCCCAGTTCAAATATGATTATTCTAGGGGGTCGCGGCCTGAAAAGGTTGAGAACCACCGCAACAAGAGATCAGCCTGAGGGCACCATGTTCGATTCGAGAGACGTTGGTCGATTTATTTTCCATTTTATTTATTTTCCTCTGTTTTGAAGAGGATTTCACAGTTTCCACTGCTGTGTAAACACTGCACACTGTGGGGGGGGGGGGAGGACCACAGGTACAGTCGATGGATACGGACACAAAGACATGCGCACATACACACACACACACACGGACAAACGCACACACGCACGAGCGCAGGCAGGCATACGCGCACACAGCTTATTCACAAAGGCCTACATGAGAGCCGATCGATAATGAAATTACTCCCGCCTCGGCGTCACAGAGGGCCATTTAGAAGCGTGATCAATAACAATAACTTAGCCTGTAAAGCAGCCACAGCCGATTTTTAAAGGACAACTTTAGTTTTTTACAACAAGGGTTCATATTTTAGATACTAATTAAAGAATATAAAAGATGAGTGTTAAATTGATTTAATTTACTTCTTTCTATTGTTTTAGAGAT
The DNA here is from genome assembly GCF_963921795.1 of Nannobrachium achirus. Lineage (NCBI taxonomy): Eukaryota > Metazoa > Chordata > Actinopteri > Myctophiformes > Myctophidae > Nannobrachium > Nannobrachium achirus. The sequence goes on from NC_137825.1 coordinate 48,203,598, forward strand.
TCTTATTTCAGTGGTTGGGGGCATGCGTACAAGTGGCTAAATATGTCATTTTACACAGAGTAAGTCCATTCCCAAAATACAACACAACCTTTCATGGTTGGATGTGACTTATGGGGGCTAGAAGTGTTACTGTAAATAGCAATACAGAAACCAATGGCTTATTGTGTCTAAAAAGAAATATTTAGCCACTTGTTCGCATGCCCCCATGTGTACGCATGCCCCACATTTTAGCACGGTAAACGCGATAAAACAATAGAACGAAGTAAATGAAAACATTTTAACACTCACCTTTTCTTTTCTCTAATTACAATCTAAAATATGAACCCTTGTTGTAAACACACACACGTTTACAACAAGGGACACACACACACACGCACGAGCGCAGGCAGGCATACGCGCACACAGCTTATTCACAAAGACCTACATGAGAGCCGATCGATAATGAAATTACTCCCGCCTCGGGGGCGCAGAGGGCCATTTAGAAGCGTGATCAATAACAATAACTTAGCCTGTAAAGCAGCCACAGCCGTTACCAATACCAATACCAATACCAATCAACAGACAGACAACACAAAGTCCTCGTGTAACACACAAGAAACACAAGAGAACTATAATACGCCAGTCAAAAGCCAGCCGTGCCCGGCCCCGTCAGTCAAACCAGGGAGATGTGGCTTTGATCGGGTCTTTTAGAGTGTTACGTCAGGCTGGTGCTTCGACTGCTTTCAGTTGGTTTCGTTGCTTTAACTCATTCAAAGATCTTTCATCATGTCATTATCCATTTCAAAGTCCACTAATGCTTAAGCAACGCGAGTAAGCATAACGTCGTTGTCGGGTGAAATGTCCACAACATTTTTCATTTTTAAAATGATTTAAACTAGTGAAAACAGTTTAAACTGTTTTCACTGCTTTTGTGCGACGGTCCTGTACGATGACGCAGGGCTTTACTTTGCAAAATAAACCTGACGAGCACACTTTCTTTTTGGTACATATCCTGGACACAGTTCTTCTCTGACATCAAAGCTCCCTCTCTCGTCTTGTTGCGTATTATGACCAGATCTGGTGGGATCGAGCTCAATGACACATAGTAAAGAGTTCTGTGAATTAGGAGTCTGCGTGCAAAGCGCTCTGACCTCGAGGTCCATGGCCAGGGCCTCCAAGCTGAGGCGGTGCCTTGACCGTCTCGCCCTGCGCTGTTTTCATCTGCTACCAAGCTCATCCTAATTCATGCATAATAAGTAAAAACCCATTAAGACCTGAGGCCCCCCCTGGTGTACTTTCAGTGATTCTTCTGCAATCTGTTGTTTTTTCTAAGAAAAGCTCCACCAGCT
>NC_137825.1:48209925-48228445 GCF_963921795.1 Nannobrachium achirus
ACCCCAGGTGCGGTAGTCTGCACCTGGGATGGTAATCCAGCACTTGCAGCGCCGCAGGTTCGAGTCCCGATCCTGGCGACCTTTACTGCGTGTCACCCCCCATCTCTCTCCCCCCGTTTCCTGTCAGCCTACTGTACACTTTATCAATGAAGGCAGGAAAAGACCCAAAAATATCGCTGAAAAACATAATGATAATCATATCACGATTATTGTGACAAAATAAATCACGATTTACGATATTATCGCAAAATCCATTATCCTGTGGGGGAACATTTGCCCCAAAAAATAGCAGATCTACAAGCTTGCGACGCGTTGTGAGCTTGTAGATCGGAAGTACCTTTTACCAATTATAGAGGGTTTAAGTGGTATCGGATATGCAGCTCTTCAAATAAAAGGGGAATTGATCCCAGTGCATGACGGAGGACGATATCACGATGAATAAAATCTCCACGATACGTTTACGTGAGTGTTTTTTATCACGATAATATCACTTATCGTCCCATCCCTACTCTCTGCACAGGCAACCGCCAAATTATCTTCAACCCGAAGCTTGTTTGGCTGTTATCGGAAATAGCCAATGCATTATATCACACATCTCACAACGCGTTTGGGGAACTTGACGCTTTCCCACCCTGCAAACCTATGAAGTCTTTCCAGAAGCAAATGTCTTCAAGAACGACTATTGCGCCAAACTGAGGGATCCTACTTTTAGGGGGGAATAAAGTCACAGCACCAACAAAAAAAGATTTGATAATAAATACCGCATTATAATTAACATTTTTACAGAATTGTATTGTCTGCTTTTTAGAGCAGTTAAAAGATGACCTTCAAGTAATGACTTTTTTTCCCCGAAGTGAACACATTTTTTGCATCTCATGAATCAAAACCATTCATTTTCCATATAGCCCGGAGCAAAACAGCAGACACAAAAGAAGGAGAGTGTTTTCTCAGGGCCTGAGCCTGGTTTGGTTTCTATTTAAAGCCCCTGCAACATCGGATGTTCGGACTACAAATTAAACCGCCGTATCTGAGTCTTGATTGAATGTGAATTGAGCCATTCAGTGATGATTGGCCTGTGCCGGTGAAAGGGACTGGGGGATATAATACGCTGGATGCTGCTCACTGTAGATAGTGGGATCTGTCCATGGTGCTGAAGGAAGCACACAGACACACATAACACATACATGTCATGCACCCAGACTCGGGCATACACAGGTGTGTGTGCACACGTAACTAAAGGAAAGCGCTATACAGTACAACAGTAAGACTCCCTAATCGGGAGATAAGCAACCGTCACGTCACATACACAAACTTTAGAAGGCAGTTGTAGCCAATCAGGAGGGAATATGGGAAATGGGACAGATCCATGTTGATGACATGACTTTAGAGATGCTGTGTATCGCTTTGCGTGATTTTAGGGCAAAATCTGTAGGAGCAGTGTCCAAAAATGTGTTTGAAAAAATGGGCTACACAGTGGCGCTAAAAGGGACAGATCCATGTTGATGACATGACTCTAGACATACTGTGTACCACTTAGAGTGACTTTAGGGCAATAGAGCTGCACTGAATACAATATCTACTACCAGAGGTGTTTTTGCGACCTCCACCGGCTGTCTGTCAGTCAGTCCCTCCGTCTGTCCGTCATGTCACACTTTTGGCCCTACTCTAATCTCCGGCACCGTTGCCCCTATCCATGCCAAACTTTGCACACACACTCCTTGGCTGGCAAACCACAACCTCCGCCCCTGATTTCTCACATGCCCCTCTTCTAGCGCCACCATGAGGGTACCGACCTGACGGTCGCTTATCTCCCGATTAGGGAGTCTTAATGGTATGGGGTATTTCAATTTCAGACTACTCTGCAACCTTCTAAGGCTTAATATAAGATCTGTCATACGATGGTGTCATGCACCAAAAATAGCATAGTAGCTACTTGTAGATCCACGAAGCTGAAGCTTACGGCAGTTTTGTCTCGTAGCAACTCTTTGGTCTGAACTGTGCTTAAGAACAAACACAAACTGAAAGGAATTGTGCATAACGAGTATGTCAGCGTTTTAAGTCCAGTCTCTGACATGCAGCCTCCACAACGGCAATAATAAAAGTGTCATTTATCCCTGTAGCAAACTGATGAAGTCAGTTCTTCTAACGCCATGGGGAAACAACACATGCTTACTCATGCATGACCTGGGTTAGTTGGCTCGCTCGTTCATCTCAATCAGTGGGACTGTTTTCCTAGCCTGCGTCTAGGGTTAAGTGTATGTATGACTGTGTGTGTGCTGTCAAGAAGGGGCCAGGGGCTGATTAGTAGCATCTGCCCACCTTGATTTACATTTGTTTTTCATTGATCTTCTTCTCTTCTCTCTTCACCGGCCCTTTTATTCCTCTGTATCCTCGTGCCTTCGCATCTCCTGCATGTTTTAAGTATTTTATCTCTATTTCTTGTTTCCTAGCCATCGATTGTCTGTATATTATTCACATTCATGGACATTACACTGATGATGTTGCACATGCTGGTGGACATAAGATTAGATTTTCGAACCCATTAAAACCGGGAAAGCATCTGTGCGTCATTTTAGATTTTAGACTTGGCTATTCATTTGTGCAGTGTGGCAAGCTTGTATGTACATCTGCTATTTATTTATTTATTTATTTTTTGAAAATCTTGAGACCTGGAGTTATTTTATGCTTTAGCCATTGAAGAAATGCAGATATACAAGCTCATAGCGCTATAAGCTTGTAGATCTGCTATATTTGAAAATATTGTGAAAAAATGTGTGCAAGTCTTTGATTATATGACTTTTCAAAGCAAACTTTTGTTAGTGAGTCTCACTGAATGACTCCACTCTAATGGACGAGTCAAATAACAAGTTAGAGCTCATTGATCAGAGAAAATTACAATTTCAAACTGCATCAAAAGTAATTACGTTGTATTTCCTCAGAGCCCCTGTGGCTTCCATTCCAGCATCTGCCCAAGCAGACCTCAAAAACCAACAATTCAAGGATGCTGCTACATGTTAAAAGGTGCACTCAAAGTTCTCCGCAGCACAGGCGGTAAAAGTTCACATCCACGTTAATGCAAAGTGACATGAGTGTGAGAGCTAGCGCCTGGAGAAGCGGACGTACGAACCCCAAAGCACAACTATATTTAGCAAGTTAATCCCTTTTCTTTGAAAGATGACGGGTGACACAGTCACTCGCTGGGGATTTCCAAAGTGTTGGGAGAGATGTTAATGTTTAGCCCACAAGCTGGATTCACAATAACTACGGTAGTCTATAAGTATAATCACTGTTTCTCACTCTCACAAGACACAAACAAGTTCAAACCTCAACATGCATATCGTCGTTGTCGGGTGAAAACCATGTATGTCTAAAACCGTTTGTTTTGCATTTATCATTTTGAAAAGGATTTAAAGTTATACTATGTAACTTTTTTTATAAAACATATCTTAAAATTGTCCTAACTATTAAATCGCTAAAGTTTTAGAACCCCCACTCTGTTAATTTCAGCTCCCAAAGCCTTTTCTTTATATGTGTTCTACTGAGCCCTGGTGGCCGTGACCGGGGCTGTTTTTCCCGGCAAAATTACGTCATATGCATCATTCTGTACACGTGTCTCCTACCGGCCAATCAAAGCCCAGATCATACACTGCTGAGCTCTTCAGGAAGTACACTGCAGTGTTTACACTGGGCTAGGAGTCTAGCATGTAACTCCCCAACCGAGGCTCGTAGAGAGACACGAAAGACCTCTATGGATAGGTCTCGGCGAGGCGAGGCGGACGCAGTGGTCTGAATGCCCGGTCCGCAGCGAAAAACGGCCGAAAAAAGCAGACGCGACCGCGGTTTGCTCTACTGCTACTGACCATTAGTTGAGCAACTTTCACAGTATAGCTTTAAACTAGTGAAAACAGCCGATCTACAAGAACACAACGCCTCGCGGTGTTGTGTGCTTGTAGATCTGCTGTTTTCACTACTTTTGTGCGACGACCTTGTATGATGAAGCAGGGCTTTAAGGTGGTTGCACACTGCTGCGTTTTTCGGGCCGAATATCGGAGTGAATTTCGGAGCACGCAAATAAAAAATCAACCTCACGTTATGTCAGTCACGTTTGCACACTGCCGCCCGTTTCGCGCACCACTCTGTCCCTTGCTCTCTCTATCTCTCTCTCTCTCCTTGCCCTGAAAAACGCAATTCGCAACGAAAAACGCAGCAGTGTGCAACCACCTTTACTTGGCGAAAGAACGGACACATTTGAAACTTGGAGATACAAGGTTTCCACCCGACAACGACGATATACAGTATATATATATATATATATATATATATATATACACACACACACACACACTCACTGTGTGTATAACAATACAGCCATATAGCTCAACGTACTCAAAGTTCTATATGTTACTCATCAAGGCACCGTGGAGCCATACGGATCTGTCAAAACGGCAGACGTGACGAGGCACGAGAGTCGCTATATCTCCCTCGCAAACTAACGAACGGGGACTCGTGCGGGCGGCGCTTTTCGAGTCGAGCGCCTCTCCTCCCTGTTAAGAGTTGAGGAGGCAGATCGCTGTCCCCGTCGCTCCGACATCTAACGCACAGACCGCAGCGCTCCCGCTCCTCCGAGGCTCGGTGGTTCCACCTGTCATACGTCGTCTCCGAGAGACAAGAGGCGCCCCAGAGGCCTCTTGGGGTGTTGGGTGGGTGAAGGGGGTTGTAGAGCAGAGGGGTGCTTGAGAGACAGATGACGGGAGAACATAGCGTCGCTGTCGGGCGGTGGTGGGAAAAAATACTTGAGTGTTTTACCACACCGAGTGCCGCGCTGCGAGCTTGTAGATCTGCTATTTTTGAAAAATCGTGACAATTTTTTTTTCTTTTTTTTTTTGAAAAACCTTTGTTTCTATGTCAGCCGTTCTCTAACTTTTTCATGTCAAGGACCCCCCAAAATGATATGTATTTGGCCACCGACCCCCATCTCAAAATGTTTAGTTTCAGGGACCCCCCAGAAGATTTTATTTTTTTCAAAGTGACTGTCGACACTCAGTTATGGATTCAATTTCTTTTTTTTCTTCTTCTATAAGTTAACATTTTACCTATCATTTTATAATGGAAAATGTACGTTTCGGGCAAGTGGTCATGACCTTTGGGGAAGCAGAATATGACCTGTACTTGCCCGATGGGCAAGAGCCTCTTATTAGTTTAGTCATAAGCCCTTGTTAATGCATTTTATTGGGTCAGTATTTATAAAACGCACAGGCAAACATAACCAATTTCACATTCACTTAGAGATGGGGTGCCATGATTTTTTTGCCCCCTAAAACATGGTGATCAGGTATTATGATTATACTAGGAGGAAGATTTGTTTCCAAAAAAAGTGTACAGAAAGAGTTAAAATTATGTTTATGTGGCCACACCTGCCAGTTTATTAAGTATGCCTGGTTGTCAGGTGGGTGGTGACCCAGCAGAAGTTAGCCACACCCAGGGGCGTCACAGGGTCTTAGATAGTGTGGGGGGGGGGGGATGATTGAAATATTGCGTTTTTTATCCGGTTTTGGGTGTTTTTATTGCGGTTTCGGGCGATTTTCATTGGGGTTTTGGGTGATTTTTCCCCACGTGATTCCCCCCCCCCCCCCCCCCCCGCACGCACGTCTCTCACACACACACACACACACACACTACAAAGATTGTTCTGTTCCCACGTTAGATTCAATAGGCTATTACTGACAGAAAAAAAATGCACGGCGGTTTTGCAAATAAGTCATGCTTTTTGCATACACAGCGGCAGCATTGTAAGAAATGTCACTGTAGGCTAATGAATGTATGGAGACTATGGGAACCAAGCTGATATTCATTGGTCTTCTGCTAGAGAGGGTGAGATAACACCTCTTTTGTTTAACAGTGCCTCAGTTTAATTGTTGAAGTTTATGTGTTGTTGACTGTGTCAACTGAGGTATATTTGCCATGAGTATTCCAACTAATAATTGGTTGACAGGCAGCCTGTACTGATTAGTCATTCATTTTCAGTCTAATTCGTCTCAAAATATACAACAAGGGCAAGGTGGTTGGGAGCGCTTGGCTGTAGTTTCGGTAACGAGAGGTTGCGTTTGTGTTGATGAGAGAGCCAGTTTGAAGTGGAGAAAAAAAAAAAGTAGCCCGGCCGGCAAAAAAGGTGCCCCTGGCCACACCCACAGTGTTGGGTGTATGGTAAAAGGGGAGGGGTTGATTTTATGATGTCATTAAATCTCTTTTTCGACTGGGTCTTTTGACTCAGAGGCTTTCAGCTTTCAGGAAGAAACACAAAATACACAGGGAAGACAAATTATATAATAATTACGCCATTACTATAATGGCGTAAAATTATTATAATGAAGTACGCCAGTACGCCATTACTTTACAAAAAAACACATACATAAGTTCAAATATGGAGATACAAGGTTCAACCAACAACAACAATAAGTGACTGAGCGATGATCAAAGTGATCGAAAGCTTAGGTAGGATCGAAAGGATGTCAGAGAGGAGAGAAAAAGACAGACAGAGAGAGGACAATAAAGAAAATGAGATATTGGGGGAGATAAAAAAGCAGCATTAGGGAGGGGGCTGTTTAAAAGAGAGAGAGAAATAGCTTGTGGGTGAGTGGGTGAGTGAGAGAAACAGAGAGACCGACAGAGAGGGGGAGGGAGGGAGGGAAAGAGAGAGGGATAGGTTTGTGATGGCCTCACATCAAAACGCTATCACTCTAAACTAGTTTTTGACTTAACATGCCGAATATTTACAATCTAATCTACAATCTAAAACTCTAAGTGAGAAGACGGCAAAAAGAGTACACAAGCACTACTATAATTTTTCAGACCTTCAAACATTTTTTTCAATCAGAGGCTTTCATGCTAAAAGTAAACTTTTGCATCACTGATGGAGCGTGAGCCTGCATACGTTATATCCGTTCATTGGTTTCGTAAACAAGAACATTCTTTTTCCACCCCTAATACTCAGACTGTCAGGGAGGTCATTACAACTTTCCCGAGCCATGAAATGAGTTTTCAACGTGTGCAATGTTTCCCTGCGACACATTTACACTACAAAATGGACTTAAGCAACGCAACAGCCGATAACACAGACGTGATAAATGTATCCGTCTTATGCATGGATTAGGCCTTAGCAATATAGACCTCCAACTGTATGGCTACAACTAGAAGATAAAAACATCTCAGTTCATTCAGGGGGAACATTATATTACATTTTCTCAGCCCATGGGTCCACTATAGTCCAGAGTACAATTAAGAAACAGGAAGGTGTCTGACAGACGTGCTGGACATACAGTAGGGATGGACAATATGAAAATTACACATTGCGGTTATTGCTGAATAATTATTTGCGATTAATGATATTGTCACGATAATCAAAACATAATTAAAACTTAAAATTCTATTCTGGGGGAACGTTGGAAAAGAATAGCCAAGCTTAGAACTTGTAGATCTACAATTTTTTGACGAATCGATTCATGCAGACTGAATCCTAGCAGTCAACTCAGAATAAATAACATCTAGGCTCATTTTCCTGTCCGTCACGTCTCATCACACTTTTTCCCTACTCATATGTCCGCCACCGTTGCCCTGATCCATGCCAAACTTTGCACACACACTCATTGGCTGCCAAACCATAACCTCCACCCACACATTTCTCACATGGCCCTCTTCTAGCGCCACCATGAGGCAGATTCTTGCAAAACACATTTTTGGACACTGCTTCTACTGATTTTGCCCTAAAGTCACGCAAAGCGGTACACAGTATCTCTAAAGTCATGTCATCCTGATTGCCTACCATTGTCTTCTAAAGTTTGTGTATGCCACCTGATGGTCGCTTATCTCCCGATGTAGGGAGTCTTACTGGTTAGTTGTCATTACACACGCATCCAGGCCATCGATGTCCCACACGAGCCACCATACTCTGCTAAACAGATGTTATGCTGTTATACGTTTTGCCAAGTCCCGGAAAAGACACGCTATGATTGGCCAGTACAGTCACTTTGATTGGCAGTTGTGCCGAATGCTCACCCCGAAACATGATTTTTTGAGCCTATGGCGGCTCATGTGGGACAACTAAGGCATGGATGTGTTTGTAATGACAACTAGTAACACATGCATGAAAAAACAAAACAAAAAAAAAACACTTTTGACAGCAAGGAACAGCGTAAAAACGATATAGGCTCCACTCTATGCTACGAGGGTTGCTGGGTTCTGCTGGGGAAACTGGACAACAGGGGCATTTCTGCCGAATAGACCCCATGGACAGTCATTTGGGATCAATATAAGTAGGAAAATGAGCCTAGATGCTATTTAATGCTAGTTGTCCTTTAAAGCCGGATTCATACATATGTGTGAGGGATACTGAAGATGATCTTCTGATGATCATCTCTATTTGTCTCCCATCTCACTGTCTCTCATCTCTACTATGCCCGTCTCCCAGCCCACTCAATCAACAGATTGTCAACTCCAGTCTTTGGCATGGGTCTGTAGCAGCCATTCCATACGGTATAGCAGTACCTAACCTATGCACATCTAATCTACCTCACCTCCACTTCTTATGTAACAGCTTGCAACCCAGCACATGAACGTGCGCGGGCACACGCACGCACGCACGCACGCACGCACGCACGCACGCACGCACGCACACGCACACGCACACGCACACGCACACGCACACACACACACACACACACAGGCATGCACACGCGCGCACGCACACGCAAGCCCACGCCCACGCACGCACGCACGCACACACACACACAAACTCACACACACGCGCATGCATATAAGCAAGTACAGTAGCCTGCCTATGTGCATCACAGTAGGATATGTAGATTTCCTCTGTCTGTCTCTGTGTGTCTCTCTCTCTCTCTCTCACACACACACACACACACACACACACACACACACACACACACACACACACACACACACACACACACACACACACACACACACACACACACACACACACACACACACACACACACACACACACACACACACACACACACACACACACAGAGAGAGAGAGAGAGAGAGAGAGAGAGAGAGAGAGAGAGAGAGAGGGAGAGACAAGTGCATACAACCACACAAACAGACAAACTAATTGCTTGGAAATGACCAGGACCTTTAGAAATGGCAATTGAATGCATGGAGTGTGTGACAGCCTGGCTGCCACACGCCCCGTGTGACTGGTTTGGCATTCATTACCGACGAGGTGGCTCAATTCATCTCACCTGTCAAAGTCACTAACGAAAGAAAGATCCGTTATGAAATATGATTATATAACAATCAGAGCATAGGCGATCGGGTTTGTGCACGACGGCGCTCCAACTTATCCAGACAACACAAAACACATGGCGTGTCTGCACGTGTAGACGTGCCTACCTGCGCACGCACACACACACACACCACAGTAGCGTATGTGTCTGTCTCCGACGTGCGCGCTCGCGCGCCCAGAGTTTACCTGGCTTCGGCCACGGTGCAGCAGTAGCTGCCGCTGCGCCGGGAGCTCCGCGCGCCCCTCAGCTCCTCTCGAGACTTGCGGCGGTTGAAGTAGTCGGTGAGTTTGCCAAAACTGGCCATGCCGTCTGTTTTTCCGCTTTCCGTCTCCGCGTTCGGCGCCTCTTCCCTCCTGCCGGGTTAGTCCGTGAACCAGATATAAAACAACGACAGAACAACGACGACAACAGTTCCCGTCTCGCAAACAACCGCCTGGATAAATCCCTTTGCCCGTGCCACGACCTTCAGACCTGCTTCTCCGCGTCTTGTGGTCTACCTGGGCTCAACTCAGTTTAGTCAATTATTACTGTCTCTGTGTGTCACATACACCTATGGTGTCAGAAGCGGGTCCGAGTGCCCCTGTCCTCACTCATCTCCTATTCCTTCTAGTGGAATACGGGGAATGAATCTCCTTTTGCCTTTCCCTCCCTGGAAGCATCTCTGATTCTCTCTCTCTCTCTCTCTCTCTCTCTCTGCTTCTCTCTCTCACTCACTGCCTCTCCCCCCTCTCTCTCTCTTTCGATCCGTCTGCTGCCACTGCTTACGAGCACATGCACGGACTCCCTCTCAAAATAGCATCGTTTGTAACTGCCTACCAGTCAACACAGCGGGTGGGAGTGGTATACCCCCGCAGTGGAACGCACCAGAGGCGGAGGGAAGAGGGGAGAGTAAATGAAGAGACAAAGGTAGAAACGATAAAGAGAGGTGGATGCTGTGGTTTGGAGGAGTGCATCTCTCTCTCTCTCTCTCTCTCTCTCTCTCTCTCTCTCTCTCTCTCTCTCTCTCTCTCTCACTACTGAGCTGAGAGTGCAAATCAGCTCCTGTGATGTCTCTGTGAAAAGCCCTTCTCTCTTTCTCTGTAATTCTCTCGCGCACTCATTCTTTCACACTGTCTCTGTTCTCTCACACCACGCACACGCACACTCTCTCTCACACACACACACACACACGCACGCATGCACGCACGCACGCATGCACGCACGCACGCACGCACAGACACTTTTTACACACCTCAGCTTGACACTTCATGAGAACACAGACATAAAGGGATTATTTTTTCACTGGGTGGATTTACTGCTGGTGGTGCTGGCATCAGAGCTTTGGGTACATGATGGGTGCATGTGAGACGTACATGTGCGTTCTCGCGTTTTCAGCGATGCCTTCGGTTAAATCTATTTTCACGAGGCACATTACATCATTCCCACTAGCGCCTGTTTACATTTGTTTTGTCTCTCTGTCTCTCTCCCTCTTTCTGTCTGCATTTCTCGCTACATCTCTATTGCTCTCCCTTGTGCACGCGCACGCACGCACGCACACACATAGTCTACTATCTTTGTGGGGACATTCCATTCATTTTGAACCCTAATCCTCTGATTGTACTATCTTTGTGGGGACATGAGGTCCCCACAAAGTAGTAATTACCTGTCCACACAGACACAGACACACACACACACACACACACACACACACACACACACACACACACACACACAGGCTTCAAGACCCGGACACAGACAGCACGTGGAGCACGAAACGCTGCGCACACTCAACCTGCCATGCCATGCACCTCTGCTGATCTCACCGCGCGCATACAGACACAATGTACCTGAACACCCATCTCATCAATAATGGAAAAGAGCAGTGAGAGAGAGACAGAGAGACAGAGAGAGAGAGAGAGAGGGGGCGACAGAGAGAGAGAGAGAGAGAGAGAGAGAGAGAGAGAGAGAGAGAGAGAGAGAGAGAGAGATGAGGGTCTAAGAAGGAGGGGATTTAGGGAGTTAGAGCAGTGAAGAATGGCTTTCAATTGCTCATTAGTGTGTCTGTCTGTCTGTCTGTCTGTCTGTCTGTCTGTCTGTCTGTCTGTCTGTCTGTCTGTCTGTCTGTCTGTCTGTCTGTCTGTCTGTCTGTCTGTCTGTCTGTCTGTCTGTCTGTCTGTCTGTCTGTCTGTCTGTCTGTCTGTCTGTCTGTGTGTGTGTGTGTGTGTGTGTGTGTGTGTGTGTGTGTGTGTGTGTGTGCGTGTGTGTTTGTCTAGCTATACTTATGGGGACTAAACGCATGTTCACACAGTCACCTGCAGGGGACCTCTGACAGTGTGGGGACAAAATAGTAGGTCCCCACAACGGTTAGGTTTAGGTTTAGGGTTAGGGTTAGGGGTTAGGTTTAGGGATAGAGGTTAGGGTAAGGCCACAGGACTTGTATGAAAATGAATGGAAGTCTATGTAATGTACCCACAAGTGATGTAAATACATATTGTGTGCGTGCGTGCGTGCGTGCGTGTGTGTCCAAACATCCACACCTCACATGTTCGTCCGTTTGTCTATATATCTGCCAGTGGCGAAACTAGCCCCCGGTGTGCCCCGATGCGAGATTTTCACCAAGTGCCCCTCAAAACAACAACAACAACCCCCCCCCCCGCACGGGCAATTAATTTGCGCAAATGCGGGAGTACAAAAGAAGACATCTACATGCTCGCCAACTAAGGTTTTCATGACAAAATGTAGCCCAACCAAGTTTAGTGTCACTGTCTCCATCTCTCTCTGGAAGAACTCATGAACTCCTCTTCCCCAGCTTTGAAATTGAGACACTCTCCAACACAACTACTCTTGACATTAGTCTACTCTACACACTACAAACATCACCATGCCGTTTTTCCAAAACAGCATTATAAATATCATCCATTAAGAAAACTAGGCCTACATTAATGACAGCACAGTTTAACTGACAGCGATGCATCACTGCAAAACCAGCATTATTTATATTAATTACTTAACTCACCTGCTAAAGTAAGGAGGATGACAACAAGAGCAGTTGGGCACGTTTTGTTCCATATTCCACAGTGTCTTGGTTTCAGAGAGCATGGCAAATATTTACTTTTGCCTCAAAGTCTTGTTGAAACTTTATAATCCATAATGCCCGACGTGTTGTTTTTACTCAGAAGTCAGAACGTCTCTTCAGCCTGTGTTCCGTCAGCAGCACTAAGGTGCCCAATAGAGCTTCCAGGAAGCTGCTTCCTGTCATACCAGCGGGCATTTCAAAACAAGAGTCATTGTATTGGATATTTGTAATGTGATCATTCAATACATGTTTTATTTTGAAATGGTAGCAGCCTACTACAGGAAATATAAGCAGCAGACAGTGTCACATTGGACTGAACAGCGGTGTCTGGGCCAGGCTCCGTCTGTACATTGTTATTAGATTTTTTTTTCTCCTCCGACCTGCGTGTGCCCCTGAACGCCATGGGCCCCAATGCGCATGCGTTGGCTGCATCCCGCTAGTTTCGCCACTGCTATCTGCTATCCCTAGGCTATATGTATATCCCTATTGTACAGTATATATGTCTAAGTCTATCTACAGTATCTATCATAATTTCATTGTCTTTTTCTGCCTTTCTGTCAGCATATTGTCACTGTCGGGCAGAAACCTTGTATCTCCAAGTTTCAAATGTGTATGTTTTTTGGTTTAGTTTTTTTCCCAGTCCAGCTTCATCATACAAGACAGTCGCACAAAAATAATAAAAATAGCTATTTCCACTAGTTTAAATCATTGTTTAAATGATAGTACAAACGGAAAGGTTTTGGACACACAGGGTTTCCACCGGACAACGACGATACAGTTGTCCGGCTTGCTCAGCAGCATCCTCTGTTTCCCCACACATTTCTTCAGCTTGCCACTGCTGCAACCCTCTCTCCCTCGCTCCCTCATCACACTCTGTCTTCTTGCACACACACACACACACACACACACGCGCACATGCACACGCGCACACGCACACGCACACGCACACACACACACACACACACACACACACACACACACACACACACTCTCTCTCTCTCACAGTCGTGGCAGGCGTGCAACCGTGCAATAGAACAAGCAAGCAATCCTGACAAATGTGCCAACCGTCTTTTTTAACATAACTTTTAATACCGTCCTCACATTTAGCCCCCCGGGGGAAAACTAGCAAAGCCGAGTGCGGGATCCACAGTCTGTCTGCTGCCACAGCCGCGTTCATCTCGCACCTTATTAAGATCCCAATTCAATACACCTGTGCCCACCCAGACCCAGAGGAACGGAGTGATCGTCTGAAATTGCGGTCTCTAGAACTGGGGTTCCCAAACTTTTTTTTGTCTCAAGGCACCCCATAAATATTTTTTTTAATCCGAGGCACATTATAATTTTCACTCCCAGCACCTTATATTTATAGCATATCGTCGTTGTCCAAAATCGTTCGTTTTGTATTTATCATCTATAAAATGTACTAAACTAGTGAAAACAGCAGATCTACAAGCACACAACGCCCCGCGTTGTGTGCTTGTAGATCGTCTGTTTTCACTAGTATTGTGCGACAGTCTTGTATGATGAAGCAGGGCTTTGCTTTACCAAAAGACGTACACATTTGAAACTTGGAGATACAGGGTTTCTGCCCAACAGTGACGATATTTTAGTGATTATGTTGCGAGGAAAACGAAAACGTTGAGATGATAGCCATTTTGGTTAGACTGACTGAAAATAACATTGTACTTCCAAGTTTAAAATTATACTAAATACATTTTCAAAATATTCCAAATATTATCAAATGATCTCGCGGCACCCCTGGATTGCCATCGCCAGGGTGCCCCGTCACCCACTTTGAAAACCCCTGCTCTAGAATGAGCTTCACTGGGATCAGTGTTGTTTTTGACAGCAAATTTAGATTTAGTTTTAGTCATAGTCTTTTGAATAAAATGTCATTTAGTTTTAGTCATAATTTAGACACCTGAAAAGTTTTAGTTTTAGTCTAATTTTAGTCGACTAAATATAAGATTTTAGGCGACTAAATCTACATTTGATTTAGTCAACTAAAATGTATTTTGGTGGGGCTTGATGGAATCGTAATGAATGATTTTACACAACGCTGCGACGCGTTGTGAGCTTGTAGATCTGCTATTTTCAGCACGCAACACGTGAGAGCAACCAAACATAAAATGACTCTCTTCTCCACTAGTCCCTCCCTAACGTTTTAGTCTAGTTTTTAATTTTGTTGACGAAATTGTCAATATATTTAGTCTTAGTTTTAGTCACCACAGCTTAGTTTTTATCTAGTTTTTTATTTAGTTTTCGTCAGTGAAAAAAACACAGTCGACAAACATTTTTCGTCATAGTTTTAGTCGACGAAATCAACACTGACTGGGATGTACTGCTGGCCCTGCACGCAGCAGAAGGCATTAGCCCGCACGATGACCAGCAAAGCCACAGTTCTCTAACAACCACGGCACTCAACGTAAAAGGAAAGTAACAACATATATGGCACTATAGAAAAGTGCTAAAAGTGCGCAACTCTTAGCGCTTTTGGCACCCGCTATGGGCAGAAGTGAAAGCGTTTCTGTTGGTGTGTTGTATACCCCTCAGTGATGTAAAACAGTCTTGCCTTTTCACTATAACATGGTCATATTACATTTTACATTGCAAATAGTATAGGGGTGGGACGATATCAAAATAACATGTCACGATCAGAGGTCGCGCTAGGATTTTTAACAGCCGGTCACCGTGACCGGCATGATAAACATTTACCGGACATCTGAAGAAAATACCCGACATTTTAAATTACAAGCAGGTGCACAAAAAGCCAACAGCAACAGTTAAAGTATTAGGCCTACTCACTGCATAGTTGGGACTGAAAACGAATTGAATGGAAAAAGTAGGCTAAAAAGAAATAAAGAAAAAAAAAACGCCTTTTTAAGTATAGAGGATTTAAATGGTACTGAATTTGCAGCCCCCACAAAAGCTACGAAGTTTGACTATCTTATTAGTAGACAATAAAGACCGTCCTTGTCATTGACATGGCACTGATCTTTTGCATCATATTTCATCAAGCGAAAATGTATCCTTTTTTGGCATGAAATGATCCATTACCCCCCTCTTTCATGCCTCTTTGTTGGTAGATCTAAGATACATGGAGGAACAAACTTTATAATGAATGAGTCCTAGTGTCTGAAGCAGTCTGTCATGTAAAAAAAAGAGTTTGAAATATTTTGCCTATAGTGACATATCCAAAATAGGGACGCAAGGTGGAAAGTGGTTTAATAACGTAGTTCTACCTGCTTGTAGATCGGCTATACGTTTTCTTTTCTTTTAGCATTTTAACAACATACATCTTGTATGGGGATACCTGCGGCATTAACTCATACAGTGCCCGGAATCACCACATGAGGGCGCCCAATGGCCAGAGAATCCACCATAGACATACGCTGTATATGCACAAGCCGTGCGCAGCCATGACGCGCCTGAACACTTTCCTTTGTGTCATGAACAGGAACAGGATGAAGTTAGCTTGAAGTTAGCTATTGGCTACCAAGCATTTTAGAAGCCCTATTTTCGGCGATTTAGCCGTGATTAAACCTTGCGCACCTCATGGATATGCATGGAACAGAGAAAATGAGCTCTAAAGATCCTGGATTGCATTGGAGTGGACGGCAAATATCGGCGGCGCGACGCTCTCGCGGGCCGATGTAAACAGATTGCGGCCGGCGGCCCGGCTCGAAAATTTAGCCCGGTGCTTCGGTAAGGCCTCTGGATGGTTTTTTTTTTTTTTTTTATAAAAAGCCGGACTAGTTCGGACTAGGCCGAAATAAAGCCGAACTAGTTCTGGATCGGCACAAAAAGAGTTAAGTAATTTTCAGATGCGGGGTCCGCGGACAAATACAAATGAAGTAGGCCTAGAATTATTTAATTGTTTTTAATTATTTTAATTATTTTACTATTGCAAAATAGCTACACACCAGCGTCAGGGTTACTGAGGTTAGGGTTAGGTTTAGGCATAGAGGTTAACATTCACCCACGTCGGCAGGTTAGCTTTTCACCTGGTTAACATTCACCTGTGTCAAAAGGATTAACCGTTTAACAGATGCTATGTCGCAATATCGACACTCTCCCCTAAAAATTATATTCACAATTTTTCAAAAATAGCAGATCTACAAGCTCACAGTAAGCTTGTAGATCGTCTATTTATTAAATAGTTAAAGCAGGGGGTCTTCAACAGGGGGGTCCGGGACCCCTAGGGGGTCCTCAGAGCTACAACAGGGGGTCCTCCAAAATCTTTGTGTGATTTTTATATTAACCACGTTGAACCCTAACGTTCATATTCTGAGAACTTTAGCCAAAAATAGCAGATCTACAAGCTCACAATGCCTCGCGCTGTGAGCTTGTAGATCGGCTATTTTCTGCAAAGAGGTTTGGTGTAGAGGGGGAAAAAGAGCAGACTAAGTACAGAGTGAAAGGTCAAGTTTATTAAGTATTGACGGCTCAAGTGGTTAAATATCTGATAACAAATTGACATGAATCCAAAATACACTGATGATTGTCAAACGATGACTATATGGAATCTGGGGGTCCCTGCTTCATCTCTCTCACAGCTAAGGGGTCCTTGGCCTGAAAACGTTGAAGACCCCTGAGTTAAAGCATAACATAATGGTTTAAAGTGGTTCCAATCTAAAGTGACACATATTTGCGTTCAGGTCTAAATGGGGTTAATTTGGGGGGTCCTTGACATGAAAAAGGGTCTCGTTAGTGTTCATGTCTCGGTGCAGCTTGGTACCACGCCGCCAACACCAGTGCAGTGTCGTCCCATTCCTCCTACTGACAGTCAATCATTTAGAGGGGGTGTATTCTGTGAGTCTCTGTGGGGGATGTGTGGCGTGTGGATGTTGGCATTTGTGTTTGCGGACTTTGCGCGTGTTTGTGCATGCGTGCGTGTGTGTATGTGTTCTGGAGTCAATATGGTGTGAAAAGTACAGACGGCTTCCCTGCTAAAGAGCACAACTTATTGATCTGACTGCCTCTCGCTATCTCCTCTCTCTCTCTCTCTCTCTCTCTCTCTCTCTCTCTCTCTCTCTCTCTCTCTCTCCTCTCTCTCTCTCTCTCTCTCTCTCTCTCTCTCTCTCTCTCTCTCTCTCTCTCTCTCTCTCTCTCTCTCTCTCTCTCTCTCTCTCTCTCTCTCTCTCTCTCTCTCTCAATGTTGTAATTCATGTTATTTATTGACATCTACATTTGTCTTTTAAAGATGTAAAAGTTCTAGAACGATTGTTAAAAATAAAGTTCTGGTTAAAAATCAAAAATCTCTCTCTCTCTCTCTCTCTCGCTCTCTCTCTCTCTCTCTCTCTCCTCTCTCCCCCTTAGGCCCTTAGGGAGCTGATTCTGTTCCTAAAAAATATTGGAAAAGGCAAAGCTACAAGACTGTGGTGAACATATTTTTAAGAATGAAGAAACTACTTCTCACGAGCACATACAACAACAATAACAATAATAAGGAATCCAGCCAAGGCCATTGTTTAGCCTGCTTCGATTAATGGAGAAAGTAATCCATAGAATAATCGCTAATAAGACGATCGAAAGTTGCACCCCTAATAGGTCACTGTTGTAGTGTAAAGGTTGAAGTAAAATCGTTAGTTGTGTAGTTCATGGAGTTTCAATAGATTATATGAGGGTTAATGTTGTATATGTATTTGAGTATTTAATTAATGGACTCCACACCTTGACATGGTGGGAGTCCAAACTAATTGCCTCCAGCTGAGAATAAAAGGCTGCCAGTAACAAACAGTTCCAGTTGGTAGTAAACCATCATCTTTTCCATAATAAGGCACATTATGTATTCTGCATTTGAGCCACGGACCACCATTTGATGAGCTGTTGCCTTTGAATATTTGTTTGTTTATCGTTGTATGAAAATGTGTCCACAATTCCATGCTGTACCATTGATGTGCTAGGACAGTGTATCTCAACCACTGTGCCTGGGGAGGTCAAGTGTGCCCCTTGAAACTGCTTGAAAGCCAGTATTGTATTTATCGTTTTAAAAATGATTTAAACGAGTGAAAACAGCCGATCTGCGGTGCGAGGCGTTGTGTGCTTGTAGATCTGCTGTTTTCACTACTGTTGTGCGGCAGCACTGTATGATGAAGCAGGGCTTTACTTTGCGAAGAAACGTACACATTTGAAACTTGGAGATACAAGGTTTCTT
>NC_137825.1:48228645-48243645 GCF_963921795.1 Nannobrachium achirus
GCAAGCGTGCAGTGTGCGGCTTAGATGGCCAAGGGCACGAACAACATTTAGCTTTTGGAGTATGGTCGTTTATGGGCGCATCGCATGCGTGGCATGGGACATGCAGCATAAAAGGCCAAGATGCTGAGTGCAAAATAGTCATCTAAGGACATCACAACACGCAAGCGTGCTGTGTGTGGCTTAGATGGCTAAGACGCCCGAACAGCATGAGGGAGACGGCACGGGCATCGGGGCATGAATGCCGTAGGTGCCGGCTTGGTCATCGGGGCATGGATGACATGGGGGTGCCAGCATGGTCATCTAAGGTCACGCACCATGCGAGCATGGTGTGTGCAGCTTGGATGGCCAGGGGCGTGAAATGACACTCTGAGTGCGTGGTCATCTAAGGTCAGCACCACACGCAAGCGTGTAGTGTGCAGCTTAGATCGCCATGGGCACGAGAATGACATTTGGGGTGCTGGCATGATCATCGAAGGTCATCACCACACGCAAGCGTGTAGTGTGCAGCTTAGATGGTCAGGAGCATGGACGGAGGATGGCAGGCAATGAGGGGGGAGGTTCCGGGGGGTCGCAGACCCAGGTACTTTGGCTTAGGGGTCAAGAGCACGCGTCCGTGCTGAAGTATGTAGAGAGACCCCACTTGGAACCTGTAGAGAGGATAGAGGTAGAAATGAAAGAAGAGGGAGGGAGGGTGGGTTACTGGAAACTATGCACGCCGCCGTTTTTTCAAGTCGGGTTTATATACCACCGTGATTGGTAGAGGAGGAGTTGTCGGCTTGATAGGAGATGGGTGAGTGGTTGGCACAGGGTGGCATGGGTGGAGTTACCGGTGGCTGGTTAGGGGTGGTAGATTGTCCTCTGCTTGGCCATATCTCCTCCCGAACTTAAGTTGTTCCAACTCCATTTCACTAGGAGAGACCAAGCATCAGACAAAATATAGGTTTAAGGTTGTTTATTATAAGACCGAGAGCCTGGTCGTTTATGGGCGCATCGCATGCGTGGCATGAGATGTGCGGCATAAACGTCCAAGAATGCAGAGTGCTAATGGTCGTCTAAGGACAGCACTACACGCAAGCGTGCAGTGTGCAGCTTAGATGGTCAAGGGCACGAACAACATTTAGGTTTTGGTGTATGGTCGTTTATGGACTCATCGCATGCGCGGCATGAGATGTGTGGCATGAACGGCCAAGAATGCAGAGTGCTAATGTACATCTAAGGTCAGCACTACACGCAAGCGTGCAGTGTGCGGCTTAGATGGCCAAGGGCACGAACAACATTTAGCTTTTGGAGTATGGTCGTTTATGGGCGCATCGCATGCGTGGCATGGGACATGCAGCATAAAAGGCCAAGATGCTGAGTGCAAAATAGTCATCTAAGGACATCACAACACGCAAGCGTGCTGTGTGTAGCTTAGATGGCTAAGACGCCCGAACAGCATGAGGGAGACGGCACGGGCATCGGGGCATGAATGCCGTAGGTGCCGGCTTGGTCATCGGGGCATGGATGACATGGGGGTGCCAGCATGGTCATCTAAGGTCACGCACCATGCGAGCATGGTGTGTGCAGCTTGGATGGCCAGGGGCGTGAAATGACACTCTGAGTGCGTGGTCATCTAAGGTCAGCACCACACGCAAGCGTGTAGTGTGCAGCTTAGATCGCCATGAGCACGAGAATGACATTTGGGGTGCTGGCATGATCATCGAAGGTCATCACCACACGCAAGCGTGTAGTGTGCAGCTTAGATGGTCAGGAGCATGGACGGAGGATGGCAGGCAATGAGGGGGGAGGTTCCGGGGGGTCGCAGACCCAGGTACTTTGGCTTAGGGGTCAAGAGCACGCGTCCGTGCTGAAGTATGTAGAGAGACCCCAAAATAATCGGATCTTGGGATTACGAGATCGAGGAGAGTTCGGCGTTATGTAGGTCCGGGGAGTTGGAACGGATGTAGCTGTGGTAGGCTTGGGAAGAGCGGCCGAGGATTTGTATGAAGTGGTCGGGAACTCCCTTGCTTGATGCTGTGGATGCGGCTCCGATTTCCAAAAGAGTGACTGGAGAGGGTTCTGGAGAGTTTCGGTTAGGGGGGACCAGTCGGAGGTGAGAATGGAACCATATGCGGGTGACAACGGAACCGTGGTTGGTGATGGAAAGTGGGCCTGAAGGAGAAGCGTGCTGTGCACGTCGGAAGTATGTGTAATTAAGGTGGGGCTCGTAGGGGCTGAGGAGACGAGTTAGAAGATGGAGATGGTAGTGGTGTTGCCGTACTGGTTGGTTGTGCTGTGTTAGATGATGAAAGCGAAGGAATTAGGTCAGCGAGGCGAGTATGACGAGCAGGGTGGAATCTCTGAGCATCTTAGAAGACCCCAAAAGAAATCAGGAGGGAAATGGCGTTGAGCATTGTCTGTGTGGGCATCTGTGTGAACAGTGCGTAGGATGTGGACACACCTGGCTAAAAATTGAAAGGTGAGGGGTTGACTGATGGATTGCTGTGACTGGACAAAGGGACTGCTGGAATGGCTGCATTGTGGGGGAAGTCCTTGTCTTGTTCCTTTGGAGGCCGTCTAGTAGTATGGTGATTTGAGGATGTTGGATGAGAAGAGGCAGTTATTGATTGTGAAGTTGGTGCCGCACAGGTAGACGGAGATGGTTGATGTTACGGCGTTTTGTTTGTTTCTGGGGGCATGAGAAGATAAGGATGAGGGCATGAGGAGATGAGGATGAGGAGAGGCAGTTATTGGTTTTGTGAAGTTGATGCCGACGGGGATGGTTGATGTTCTGGTGAATTGTTTTGTTCCTGGGGACAGGAGATGTGGGAGTGGGCGCCGGCACAGAAAGTGCACATGTGGAGCATTTTGCATGAAGAGAGGTCGCAGCCGCCCTCATTAAAGTTGTTACACAACATTTTGTTCTCCACGAAAACAAGAGGGCGGCCGCGACGGTCTCTGGCCTGGGAGGTTGCAGGATATTGGTAGCTGGTGTTGGTTGGGGGCATGGGCTCGCTGAAGAGAGGAATTGCAGGGCTGGAGGAATGCTGCGGAGCGGGGGGGCAGGGGGCGGGTGCGATGAAAGAGCACTTACTGGAAACTATGCACGCCGCCGTTTTTTCAAGTCGGGTTTATATACCACCGTGATTGGTAGATGAGGAGTTGTCGGCTTGATAGGAGATGGGTGAGTGGTTGGCACAGGGTGGCATGGGTGGAGTTACCGGTGGCTGGTTAGGGGTGGTAGATTGTCCTCTGCTTGGCCATATCTCCTCCCGAACTTAAGTTGTTCCAACTCCATTTAAACGAGTGAAAACAGCCGATCTACAAGCACACAACGCCTCGCGGTGCGAGGCGTTATGTGCTTGTAGATCTGCTGTTTTCACTACTGTTGTACGGCAGCATTGTATGATGAAGCAGGGCTTTACTTTGCGAAGAAACGTACACATTTGAAACATGGAGATAAGAGGTTTCTTCCCGACAGTGACAATAAAAAGGTTGAGAAACACTGTTCTAGGAGAGAGACAGGCAAACGTTGATCAAAATAACAATTCTTCTACATTATCCAATTGTGTAGATTTCTTGTAAATTAATTAATGCAGATGTTTACGGTTACATTTGGTTCCATGTTACACTCTCAAGAGTTAAAGAACTACCTGTAAAAGGGTCCATTTGGCTACCAACTCTCCATCATTATTCTGGGACCAAATGGTCTATTGGACTGTGAATAAAGCACCGTTTGGCTCCACTTCACAGGCAGCTCTGTACTGCTTCAAGCTGCTAAACGGGCCATTCTCTCAGTCAACCAAGGCAGATTTACACCGAGCCAATTGCTTCTGATTCTGAACGTGCATAACATAATTAACTACATTTTTGTAGCATGTCA
Source organism: Nannobrachium achirus (assembly GCF_963921795.1). Lineage (NCBI taxonomy): Eukaryota > Metazoa > Chordata > Actinopteri > Myctophiformes > Myctophidae > Nannobrachium > Nannobrachium achirus. Next base: position 48,232,508 of record NC_137825.1, read on the forward strand.
TATGTCATGTTCTTTGTCATGCAGCTTCATGTTATAGAAGCCTAACAGTGTGGCCAGAAAAGCATTTTCGCACGCACGCACGCACGCACGCACACACGCACACACACACACACACACACACACACACACACACACACACACATTTCTAAACTCCATCCTTGGGGGGGGGGGGAAAGAAATAAATTGTTTTTGAGCATGATTTCATCAAAGGTACACACAAACCTAATTTCCGAAAGCTTGACGAATGCCACAATGTTAAACAGTTTCCTGCACCGTGTCCACAGAACAAATTCACCCGCGTCATTCTTGATGAATGGGGTCTCGCACCGCCCGGTGAGAGAGAGAAAGAGAGGAAGAAGGACAATAGAGGGAATTGAATGATCTGGTAGATATACTGTTAGAGCATACATGGGCAACTGGCGGCCCGGGGGCCACACCTTCACTTAATGCGGCCCACAGGTTAATACCGGAATACTGACATATTATTGATTTCAGCTGTTACAATGCCATTCCAAACATGACCTGCTTTAATTCTGTCAGTCTATATTAGTAGCTTAACTCTCCCAACGCTTTGAACGTTCACGTTCGCCCGATTTCGCAAGACCTCTCCACCAATACGGCGCTCGTTCGGTTCGTTCGTCTGATGACTGTAAGCTGATGAGGGGTCGCGCGGCCGTCTACTATAAACACATTTTCCGCGGTGATGGTGTAAAAAATCCATTATGCGTTAGATCAACGGAGAACAATTCACTTCCTTGTTGATTTCCTCTGGCTGTAAGGCTCTGTGGCCAGTGACTGGTCTTCTTCTTCTTCAACACATAACAGGCAAATTCACATTCATTCTCGCATGACGCCGCCCTCTGCTGCCTGGCAGACCAAAGTGCACTATTGCACAACCAAAAAAAAATAAAAAAAAATAAATAAATGTCTGTCTGTCTGTCTATCTACTATAACGTCGCAAAGGTAAGCCGCTTTTTGATGGCACCAGACCCAATAAATAAATAAATAATCTGGCAGTAGGAGAGTTAATGACTAGTATGGAGTATTGAAATGTTTTTTTTTTTCTAATTTTTTATGTCCAATGTATTTGTATATTTAGGTTCATAAAGTTAACATGAGTATATAACTAAATGCGTTTGAAATTAAATCAAAATGTTACATTTCAGGATTCCAATTAAGAAATAACAAAAAACGAATTCAGGATTCCGATTCAAAAGAGGCAAAAAGAGCCGATCTACAAGCTCAAAACGCATCGCAGCGCGATGCGTTTTGAGCTTGTAGATCTGCTATTTTTGCTTCTATTGTATGTGATACTAGAATGACAAAGTAGGACGTAGCAATATGCAATGTGGCCCTCTGGAGTGAAGGTGGAAATATAAGTGGCCCTCACCATCATCAAAGTTGCCCACCCCTGCTGTAGAGAGAGAAGAAATAAAATGCCTAAAAAAGACAGAGGCTGGATCTCTGAGCCTCCAAGGGCTCCAAGTCTGATCCGGAGAGGAAGCCCAGACCGTTGACATTTCTGGGTTCTGTCTGCCTGTCAACTCCATTTGTCTCCCGCAGGCAATGCCTCTGGTTGCTAAATAAATCACAATACTGCAGTGTTTTTCTAGGGCTATCTTCTCGTTTCCTTTTTTCTCCTCTTTAATACGTCAAAAGGAGAAAATAACACCAATGGGGGAATATCCATGTGGGAATTGACCATCTTCTTTGAATATCGTCACTGTCGGGTAGAAACCTTGTATCTCCAAGTTTCAATTTTGTAAGTTCTTTTGCAAAGTAAAGCACTGCTTCATCATATGGCCATCGCACAAAAGTAGTGAAAACAGTTGATCTACAAGCACACAACGCCTCGCGGTGCGAGGCGTTGTGTGCTTGTAGATCGGCTGTTTTCACTAGTAACTCATTTTAAAAATGATAAATACAAAACAAACGGTTTTGGACATACAAGGTTTCCACCCGACAACGACGATATGTTTTCCGCTGGCCTAAAATGTTCACGGCAGCCAAGGAGAACCTCAAGCACACCAGCGTCTCTAGTTTAAACTTCAGATATGAAGCGATCATTTATTGAAGTCCAGATGAAAGGCATTTCAAGAGTAGCTTCTGTTTCCGTATGGCGAGGGTGAAGGAGGATAGGCGATTATGGTGGGAAGGAATGTGGTGTGTGTGTGTGTGTGTGTGTGTGTGTGTGTGTGTGTGTGTGTGTGTGTGTGTGTGTGTGTGTGTGTGTGTGGGGGTGTGTGTGTGTGTGTGTGTGATACCAGACATACACAGAGTGAGAGCAACATCAAACATTCACCCTGCCACCTTACCCTGTGCTTTCTTTGAACCCGCAGATGACACACACACACACACACACACACACACACACACACACACACACACACACACACACACACACACACACACACACACACACACACACACACACACACACACACACACACACACACACACACACACACACACACACACACACACACACACACACACACACACACACACACACACACACACACACACACATTCAGTATGAACACTACCAAAGCCTTTATGACTCATCAGCTAAGGGCCCTGCAAAGCAATGGTGGGATTATCTCTCCTTTTCCTTTAAGCCTGTGTGTGTGTGTGTGTGTGTGTGTGTGTGTGTGTGTGTGTGTGTGTGTAAGTGTGTGTGTGTGTGTGTGTGTGTGTGTGTGTGTGTGTGTGTGTGTGTGTGTGTGTGTGTGATCACATAGCAGTATAGTCCCCTCCTCTATTTCTGCCTGCCACTAGTTCTACAGTATGTATTGTAGACCAAGGTGGCACTAGAGTATAACCAGCAGCTGATTATTATTTCCCCCATGGATTTCTTGGTTTGTGATGCATTTGGCCACGGCCATTATGCCACACTATGTTTTGCTATTACTCCTGTTTTGTACAAAACTCACGCAAATTGATGCACATTATCTCTGGTGTCATTTGATTAAAGGAGTAGTTCAGACCAAAACACATATAGGGTTACATCTGCCTTTTATCATACCCCTTCATACCTGCTTTAGACGATTTATATAGTCAAACGGCTTCTGCTCTGCACCAGAGCAGGGAGAGGAGAGCCTAGAAAGGGAGGGGAGGAGCAGAGGATCTTCTCGTCTGTTTGACAAGTAAGGGTGCCTGTGAGGTCAAAACAGCGGTTTGGTTGGTCTCAGGACTTTGTGTAAACACAATCCAATAAAAAAATACTAACTTTGAAGCTAAAGAAATAACCGCACTAGCGGGAGGACAATCCACCGTGTTAGTTATGAGAGGGCTCGCAAAATCTAGCAACAGGGGCAGCCGAAATCTAGCAACGACTAAAGCAGGTATGAAGGGGACTACTTTAATAAGATGCATCAGTCTTTTTTTGTTCATATTCCATACAAATTGGCTATGTGTGACTTCCAAGATTAGTGGGCCCTGTGTAGGCAACCTGGCCTGGCGAAGACCCGCGCTCCACAGAGCACATGCTTAGGAGCGACATCACAATATGTGATCTAACTATTCATTTACCGAATGTCTGTCCGTCTGACCGTCTGTCTGCATGCTGACATCACTGATACTACACAGTGTCGCCACCGTGGTAACAGAGTGTATATAAGAGAGTTACGTCACGCTTTGAACTCGCCGCAGACCGGAAGTGGCGTCGCATGGAGCCTGTTCTCATTCTTATCGAGGCTCTGCTGCTCTCCTGCCCGTCCGCCCCCACTATAGCCGAGGTATTTTCAATCACTGGTAAGTAGACGAAATCACGTCTTTTTCACCCTTTTAACGCATTCACGGGCCTCTCGTGAATGTGTGAATGCGTGAATGCGTTAAAAGGGTGAAAAAGACGTGATTTCGTCTACTTACCAGTGATTGAAAATACCTCGGCTATAGTGGGGGCGGACGGGCTGAAGAGCAGCAGAGGCTAGCTAGGAATGAGAACAGGCTCCATGCGTGCGCAAGTGCGCATGCGTAAGCTTCCCACCATAGAGTAAATAGGCTTTCCACGCTTACTATGGGAGTCGACGTAAGTGACGTAACTCTCTTATATACACTCTGCGTGGTAACAATGCCCAACCGACATCACTGACTGACATCACTACAGTGCCCAAATTTGGAGATGACATCACAGACTGATAGGCACAGGGATAGGCACTAAATGAGTTAAAATATGAGTTAATATTTTTATGATGTCATTGTGGGAATGTGCAATTATAAGCCAATCAAATTAATTGACTGTACTTAGACTACTTACTGTACTGGTCAGCTGTTCTTGGGGAGCGAGGGGCAGATTACACTGTGACATGAGTTTCAGACTGTTTCAGACCGTTTTCAGAGAGACCACGGGACCTAACTGTATAATACCATTATAATTTCGGGGCGTGTCAGCGGGCCTTTAAATATATAAATGTTGCTAAAGTAACACAATGAATAGAAGAATGTATGGATTGGACACTGCGATCGTGAATATCGGTATCGGCAGATACAGATTCCAGTTGATCGGTGATTCGTATCGGCCCCAAAAATCGCAATCGGATGTTCGCATGTTCGGTGAAGACCCCTCCTCCTCCACCCACAGTTCCTGTCTCAACCTGGGGAAGAACGACTAGGAGATTACACTGAGCAGCACCATCGTGCCCTATGACGAGTCGACAGCCCAGACATTCCCACACTGCAGTATGACTTTGTACGCATCGCTGAGCTATAGAGCAGTGATTCTCAACCTGTGGGTCGAGACCTCCAGGGGGTTCCCCAAATGATTTTGGGGGGGTCCCCAGATGATTAACTTGATGTGCAACACTGTTTTCTCAACAGTAAACAAAACAACATAACGTTTAGGTGTATAGCATATATTTTTTGAAAAATCTTGAAAATCTTTGAATATTTCAAAAACTTCTAAGGTTTCTAGAAAAATCTATGTTTCTATGTCAGTGGTTCTCAAACTTTTTCATGTGAAGGACCCCCAAAATGATATGTATTTGGCCACAAACCCCCCATCTCAAAATATGTAGTTCCAGGGCCCCCCCAAGAAGCAAACTTTGAGTTACAAATGTTCGCTTAAAAAATAAATGTATTCAAAGATTTGCACACATTTTCACGACTTTTCAAAAATAGCAGATCTACAAGCTCGCAGCGCGGCACCGTATATCTGCTATTTTTCAATAGCTAAAGTATAAGATAATGAAGGTCCCTCCACCTTGGGCCCTAGCAACTCAGTCCCACTTCCCCCCCACCCTTGTGACGCCCCTGGCCAGGAGGATCATGTAACGTTCCATTGTAGTCTGACGCAAAAAGATATGGCTCCCAGGCTTTACAAGCCTTTTGGAATCATCAGTGTTCACTTGACACTGAAAGTGAACAAACCAAATGGATCCATTTGGTTCCGTTTGGACACCTTCAAAGTCACAAACGGACATGAAAAGGAAAAAATGCCATGAATCATTAACGCATCGTCCGATCCACCACACATATCAATGACATATTGAAGGGCCTCCTCAGTATACACAAGACAGAGATGGGCCTGTGCAAAAAAATCGATTTACTATATTATCGTGAATCACGATAATATAGTAAATCCAATGATTCATGGCATTTTTTAAGGCCTTTTCATGTCCGTTTGTGACTTTGAAGGTGTCCAAACGGATTTGTGATGTTAATGCCGGCGATTCAATTAATCGATTTTCAAAGTTCAGAATCAATTTTCCCGATTTTGTTTATTTATAAAAAAATAAAAATAAAAAGGCAAAATTAACCTGAAGGTGAAATAACCACTTTCAGTCAGAGTAAGTACAGGTCCTAAAGGAACAGTTTTAGGTCATGCGGATGTCATTTATGGTATGGCTAAAGCTAGCACAGTGCTGTAGGCCTGCAGCACAGCGATTTTTATGACTGTTGTGTTCTGTGTTTTCTGGCATCTTGACCAGGAACATGTTGTTGTAATGTTGTACCACTGGCACTTTGGCTGAAATAAATGTCAGAAAGATTGACTGACTTTATTTGGCTGCATTGATTTGAAGTATATGATTCAACTTTTAATGTTTTATATTGTTTAGAATTGTTTTAAAATGTTTCAATATGAAAAAGCTGTAATTTTTGGGGAAAAATCGCAATAATCGTGATTCGAATCACAAATTGGCCAAATTGTCAAATATTAGAGGCAGAAACTGTGAAAATAGCCGAACTACATGCTCACAACGCCTCGCAGCGCCAGCCATTGTGAGCATGTAGATCTGCTATTTTCACAATGTAACGTGTTATACAAAATGTAATGCCTCAACTTTCGTCAGGGTGGGGGGTCCCCAGTTCGAATATGATCATTTTGGGGGGTCCGCTCCGCAGTTCAAATATGATTATTCTGAGAGGTCCCCAGTTAAATATGCTTATTTTTTTTATATATATATTTTTTTTTTTTTTTTGGGGGGGGGGGTCCCCAGTTGAAATATGATTAGTTTGAGGGTCACGGCCTGAAAAGGTTGAGAACCACTGTCTCACACAACCCTGAGTATAGGCCAGCTCTGGCCTGGCAAAGCTATGTGCTGCACTGTCAAGTTCTTCTATTTATTTGTTTCCTTCCTTCCTTGCTACCTACCTACACACTTAACCCAAAGCATTTCAGCGTCGTCAATTCTGGCTCCGAATGATTAGTCATAATTGACATGTGTGCTTGTGTGTACATGGTGTACCGGTACATGTGTTGCCTGTGGTTGTTCCACTATGTGCAGCTCAAGGGGTGACCAGAGTAGAACAAACAACAGCATGGGTACCGAGTGACTCACAGCAGGGACGTGCAGAGAATGTTAGAGAGGCAGGGGCTGACATTTCTAAAAGGGCCTTTTGGTGAAAATATCGAAAATAGCAGACCTCCAAGCTCACAACGTGTCGCAGCGCGACACGTTGTGCGCTTGGAGGTCGGCTATTTTCAGTAATTCTTTCAACATAAGCTGCTGCATTCAAGTTCAGGAGAGTTTTGACATGGTCATTTTCTTGAATGCTGCCGTCAGGTATGGCATGGAAAGGGGGCATTTGCAATTCTTTCGCCATAGTAAAAACTGCATGCATGGTCTGGAGAGGGCGCTTTTTACAGACGGATAAAAGGGCAGGGGCTCAAGCCCCCTTTGATGTCTATGTATGCACCTGCCTGCACCTCACCGAGCTCCATCCAACTCCAAAAAAAAAACAGTGGTGGCAAAAGCAAAAGTATAAATACTGCAATGCAGAAGTAGGGCCTACTCTGTACTCCGGAATTCAAAATGTACTTGAGTAAAGGTACAAAAGTATTTGTATTGTACTTATAGTACAAAAGTAGAAAATACTCATTATGCAGAAGGTTTTCAAACGTATAGAAATATTTGAAAATAGCAGATCTACAAGGTCACAATGTTGTCTGAAATAAATGTCAGAAAGATTGACTGACTTTATTTGGCTGCATTGATTTGAAGTATATGATTCAACTTTTAATGTTTTATATTGTTTAGAATTGTTTTAAAATGTTTCAATATGAAAAAGCTGTAATTTTTGGGGAAGAATCGCAATAATCGTGATTCGAATCGCAAATCGCAGGAAAACACAATAATCGTGATATAATCGAATCGTCACCCTATGAATCGAAATCGAATCGAATCGGGAGGTAAGTGAATCGTCACAGGTCACAATGTGCCGCATCGCCACACATTGTGAGATCTGCTATTTTCAATAGCAGATCCAATTTCAACCAACAATCTGTCGGCATGTATTGCCGTTGTCCAATTGTCACTCATTTTATTTCATGTTAAAGGGTGTGTCAAGATTCCATTTCCCCCTCAACATAAAGCTCTGCAATGTAATGTTACATGACTGCATGCAGGCATTGACACTAAGGCTTGCCCACCTGCCCCTGGCAGGTAAATAAAACTTTGGGGCAGGTGAACTTTGCTTTCAGGTTGCCTGACAGGACAAGTGCTCATTTGAGAGGGGACGCAACATCTATAAACACAACACCGGATATCTGTCTAAACACCTGAACATGGCCAGAGGCCTGTCTTCTGGTCTGTGGAACGTAAAATAAGAGCACTGTTTACCTATAATGTGCTGTTTTTACTGTTGCTACACTTATACAATATATTATATATATAATATATATAATATATATATATATATATATATATATATATATATATATATAAAATAACATGTGTGAAACCTGTGTATTTGGTATTTGGATTTGGAGGTATTGAGGTATGACATTTTTTTTATCTCACAGCCCCAGAAAGTAAAGAAATAAGTGTTAAATTGAGCGGTAATTCAAATCTTGCCTATCGTTTTATTATGGACGATTTAGTTTTCGGGTAAGTGGGCATGACCTTTGGGCAAGTAGAACATGGGCTGTACTTGCCCGACGTGCAAGTGCCTCAGACTTTAGTGTCAACCCCTGCTGCATGTATATATGTCATATGCGTATGCACACAGCTTTACCCATTTCTAATTACTAAAAAAACATCATTTTACACATCACGTTCTCAGTGTGAAACACAGACATACCCGTGCAATCCCTAATGTCTTTAAATGAATCACTGGCACACACAAAGGAGGACTTGGAAACAAAGGCCTCACCTTCAGTGGGAGCCCTCTATGTTCCCGTCATCTTCCTCTCCATCTTAACCTTTCTCTGTCCTCCCATTTCTGTCTCTCTCCTTCCTTCATTTCCCCGAAGACCGCTCACAATCGAACCCATCCGATCACTCTATCTTCTCGGTCTCCCCCTCCCTCCTCTCCCTCTACCTAAGTGAAGGCGTTTGGTCATAAATTAGAGAGCTCCCAGTCCAGGAGGACAGGTCTGAATAAATAATGTAGCCCTGGAGGCCCAAATGTTGCCTACCAATTTGGAAGTTCCCAAACCCCCACTTGGTCCCTCAACTTACAAATCCTTCAAAACTCCAAATGAGTTACGACTGCCGGGAGGCCCCTGACCCTGGAAAAAAGGTTAAACCCATATGTACAGTATATATCCAATTAAAAGCTGACCTTGAGCTACTGTGACGCCGGTACCCTGGGTGGTACGATGGTAAGAGAGAACAGAAGACGGAGGAAGGAATGGAGAGAACCTGGGGAGCAAGGAGCAAGCACTGAGAGACATTTGACTCCATGTGCCAATTAAGAGAGCAAAGGCCCTTTCCCACTGGGCGGGATAACGATAACGATATGTCGGCGGTCACATCCATTATGACGGCTTTATCGTTGTGGTGTTTACGCTGCCATCCACTTCAATTGAAAATGATATTTTTTGATCGTTATCGCGCACAGTGGTAAAGGGCCTTAATACTTAGTTCATTGCACTGTAAACCATCGCACTGAATATTAATTATTAACAACACATCCACAGCCATGGACGACTTAAAGTTATACCATGTAACTTTTTTTATAAAACAAATCTTAAAATTGTCCTAACTGTTAAATCGCTAAAGTTTTAGAACACCCACTCCGTTATTTTCAGCTTCTAAAGCCTTCTCTTTATATGTTTTCTATGATCCTTGCCGGGGTCCGGATTTCGCGGGAAAATTACGTCATCTGCATCATCCGTATACGGTGTGTCTACGTTGGCCAATCACATTGCGGATCATACACACATGATACACTACCGGCCAATTACAGTGCATCTTGCGTCTCTTCAGGAAATAGCTTGCTTCAACAGCTTTGTTTACGCTGGTCTAGAAGTCTAGCATGTAACTCCCCAACCGCTGCTCGTAGAGGGACACGAGAGACCTCTATGGATGCGAGGCGGACGCGGTGGTCTGAAGGCCTGGTCCGCGGCGAAAAACGGCCGAAAAAAGCAGACGCGACCGCGGTTTGCTATACTGCTACAGACCACTAGTTGAGCAACTTACACAGTATAGCTTTAAGTCGTCAAACAGAATCCGAAGCTTCACCGCCATCGCAGTGGTGTCGCTGAGAATCCCGAGCCCCCCCTGCAAGGAGGGGGGTGGGGGTCCTGTTGCAAAAGGCAATGGAGTTGGTGCTGGGTGTGGAACATTTATGAGCCCATAATGGTATAATCTGTCACTTCAACACGCAACATGTTTGCTCCAAACTGAGATACAAACGTTCCTCCACTCCTAAGGAAAGTGTGTCTGTGCGTGCGTGTCTCAAACACCAGCAGACCGCATTGCGCAATGTGCGTAATACGCGCATGCGTCGATAGACAACAACATTGTTTATTAGACAAAATCAGAATCAATATAACCAGTAAGACTCCCTAATTGGGAGATAGGCGACCGTCACATCGCATACAAAAACTTTAGAAGGCAATAGTAGCCTATCAGGAGGGAATATGGTACATGGGACAGATCCATGTTGATAACATGACTTTAGAGATACTGTGTACCGCTTTGCGTGATTTTAGGGCAAAATATGTGTTAAAAAATGTGTGTGTTTTGCAAAAATCGGCCTGATGGTGGCGCTAAATGTGACAGATGCATGTCGATGACATGACTCTAGAGATAATGTGTACCGCTTTGTGTGATTTGAGGCCAAAATCTGTAGGAGCACTGTCCAAAATTGTTTTTTTTTTGCAGAAATCGGCCTGATGGTGGCGCTAGAGGAGGGCGATGAGGGGTGAGAAATGAGGGGTGGCGGTTGTGGTTTGGCAGCCAAGGAGTGTGTGTGTGCAAGGTTCGGCATGGATAGGGGCAGCGGTGGCGGAGATAGGAGTAGGGCAAAAGTGTGACGTGACGGACAGACTGACAGACTGACGGACAGACTGACAGCCGGTGGAGGTTTTGATAGTAACTGTTAGTGCTTTGCAATTAGCCTATTATTATTATTATAGCCGGTCATCACGGGGAAAGTGCTAATCATCATTGCAAGCGCTCCCTCACTGCACCAAACACTATCTGACAATCAGCTGTCTGATTATCTCACAAAGCACTGCAGTCAGAGCAGCTGCCCAATGTCCAGCCATACAACATTACATGAAGGCCAAACAACATGCAGGGTAGGGGTGGGCGATATGGAAAAAATACAATATCACAATATTTTCCAAAGCTGTATCAATCACGATACACGATTTTATCACGATTCCTTTTCACATTGTTTTTTATGGTTATTTTTCAAGTTACTTGACAAAAACTAGACTCTCTGGGTTCCTTTTGGGAGGTCTAAAT
>NC_137825.1:48246145-48258645 GCF_963921795.1 Nannobrachium achirus
GCAAGCATATTTGTGCAGCGCTTGACATGATAACAGGCGCTTCACACGTCATATCCTTATCTCCTTCTTTCAGACAATGTGTGAATACTCACTATTGTGCAGACTGAGAGTCTATCAACTATGAAGAGGGCTGAGACATTTAATTAGGATTGGCCGTTGGCCAATATTAGGCCCAGGGTTACGCATTTGATGAGTGTAAACACCAGGATAGAGGTTTGGAGGTAAAATAAACCCCTTACAAGTATTGTAGCAGACAGTTAGGACTGCTCTGCATTATAGCAGTGTTTCTCAAATGGGGATATGTGTACCCCTGGGGCAGGGGTGGGCAACTTTGATGATGGCGAGGGCCATTATATTTCCACCTTCACTCCAGAGGGCCACATTGCATATTGCTACGTCCTACTTTCTCATTTTAGTATCTCATACAAAAGAAGCAAAAAATTGCAGATCTACAAGCTCAAAACGCATCGCGCTGCGATGCGTTTTGAGCTTGTAGATCGGCTATTTTTGGCTTCTTTTGAATTGGAATCCTGAATTATGTTTTGTTATTTTTTTTAATTGGAATCCTGAAATGTAACATTTTGCTTTAATTTCAAACGCATTTGGTTATATACTCATGTTAAATTTATGAACTTAAATACAAATACATTGGACATAAAAAGAAGACATTTTAATACTACTATACTAGTCATTAAGCTACTAATATAGACTGACGGAATTAAAGCAGGTCATGTTTGGAATTGTAACTGCTTTAATCAATAATATTTCAGTATTCCGGTATTAACCTGCGGCCGGGCCGCATTAAGTGAAGGTGGGGGCCGCATGTGGCCCCCGGGCCGACAGTTGCCCATGTATGCCCTAGGGGTACGCAGGGGTACTGCAGGGGGTACGTGAGAACAAATTGAAAATGGGAATGTATTTTAGTTATGGTCAATGATAAAACATTGACAGCCTTGTGTGAACCTGCTCATCTGTAAATTGTTAAACCAAATGACATCAATACCTTGACTAGTACAACTGTTATTGAATAGAAAGCCATGCTTATTAGCCATTATGCTGTTTTATTTTGAACATATTGGCATGGGAACTGGACTTTTGATGTACATTCTTCTAATCAAAATGCTGTAGTGAGGGGAAGGGGGTACTCGGCTTCAGAAAAGAGGGTACTGTAGCCAAAAACGTTTGAGAACCACTGCGTTAGAGCATGTGTGTGAGTGTGAGTGCGCAGTATGCTCGCTCGTGCGCCTGTGCGTGAGTTGGTGGCAGTAGATGTCCACCGTATGGTGAGATGGTGTCAAGCTGCACTCACACTGGAACGCACTAAGTTGTGTGAGAGTTGTGTGGGGGAGGCGGGGGGCAGAGACAGCACAATGCATTCCGGATGGAAGTCTAGTGGTTTGAAGTCTAGTGCGTGTTGTGTGCTTGTTGGATGGTGCTCTGTGCAACCACAGGACTCTCACTAGACTTCAAACCACTAGACTTCCATCCGGAATGCATTGCGCTGTCTCTGCCCCCCGCCTCCCCCACACAACTCTCACTCAACTTAGTGCCTGACTGTCTGTGGGAAGCCTCAGGGTCAGGGACCATGCTACTCTCTGCACTGTCTGGAAGACAAGCCCTCACACACACGCATGCGCGCATACAAAGGTTTAGGACAGTGGTTGTCAACCTTTTCAGGCCATGCACGACCCCCCCAAAATAATCTCATTTTAACCATATTTTAACATATTTTAACCCTGGCAAGCACTAAGAGTTAAGGCATTACATTTTGTATAACATATACATAACATATTGTGAAAATAGCCGATCTACATGTACATGCTCACAATGCCTCGCAACGGGAGGCGTTGTGAGCATGTACATGTAGATCGGCTATTTTCACAATTTCTGTCTCAAGTATGTGACAATTTGGCCAATGTTTAATTTGTCATTTTAGATGCATTAAACAAGTCCTTAAAGGTGATACACCATGCATTTAAAAAGTATTTATGTCATATTGTTTACGTCCCAAAAACGTTTTTCAAAAGGTTTGAGGCTAAATTACCACTCCTGAATAGAGAGCCTCTGTCATTTTTGAATGGCTCTCAGAGCATTTTCAGCTGCAGTACCACCTTTGGCCTGAACTGTGCCTTCAAAAACGGCCTGTTTTGAGAACAGCCTGTTTTGAGAACCCGTGGGATGCTTTTAACCTCCGCCTTCCCAAAACAATGGGACTTTGTGAGGATAGAAGGTGCTAGTGGGACCCCCCAAAAAGGTTTTAAAATAGGAAAAGTGAAATTTCATGGTGTATCACCTTTAAATTGTCACTTTAGAAATGTGCAGATACCCTCTATACACTTAAACTTTATGTCGGTTTGTTTACTGTTGAGTGAGAAAACAATGATGCACATGAAGTTAATCATCTGGGGACCCCCCCAAAAAAAAAAAATAATAATAATAATAATAATAATAATAATTTGGAGACCCCCCCCCTGAAAACCACTGATACTGAACCAGAGGAATCTGAGAAACCGGATCCAACATCGAGGAACTGGACTCGGTTCGGTCACATCTGAAACGGTTTCTAGAAGCGGTTCTATCACACTGTCAGAGCTGGTATGTGGACTTCACGTAGGGATGGGACGATATGAAAATGTAATGTCCCGATTATTGTGACCAAAATAATATCAATTTACGATATTATCGCGATAATCTAAATATCCCCAACATCCATTATTCTGGGGTGGAACATTTGAAATGTGGAGATACAAGGTTTCTGCCTGACAATGAGGATTTAATAAACACCATGTTATTGATGTCCTAACCCTAAGAGCTGAACAAAAGTACATTTGATCATTAATGTTTGTACACTGCACAAATTACAAGGCAACTATGATGTGACACAACGTAACAATAATCTTCACAATTGTTTGGAAATGAATTGACACTATTATCAAGATGCACGATTCATTGTTATTACATCTCATATACCGTTATTGCCTATTGAGACAATTCATCTCACTCACGTCACTTTGTCTGCTGACCTCACTCAGCAACAAAATAAAAAATATATATAAAATATATATATAAATATAGAAATAAAACAATTCACAGGAGGCAAGCACTGATCACCCCATGACGTGCACTGCAATGTAGTTTCAAATGCACTACATTGCAGGTGCTTTTTTGATAGTAAAAAAACTTTTTTTATCCTCACATAATTATTGTGTTAGAATTGATTAAAGAAGGACAACACAAACAGTGGATAATAAAACGTTGTGGGACATGCACAGGATTTGCAACCAGGATTTGAAACCACATGGATTATTCGAATATTTGTAGCTTGGAGTGGTACGGATTGTTAGACATAATGGGGTAGGTGGGTGTGGGTTTATCACTAATCCATGTGTATATCATACGGTTCAAGTAAGCAATAGGCTTGTGTTTTGCGCGTAGGTCTGCTTGTAGGCGATCGTGTGTGTGTGTGCGCACACGTGTGTGTGTGTGTGTGTGTGTGTGTGTGTGTGTGTGTGTGTGTGTGTGTGTGTGTTTTTTTGATTGATTGAAGAATTTATTAGAAGTTTGCAATAGAAAAAAGTACAGTTTCATGACAGTACAAATCACTGGTACAAGGTCAACTAAAAGGAGATCCTAGAAAGCCGAGGCTTATTTCCACAGGAACCACACTTTAAGTATCTCATATAACATTGAAAGACAGACGGATAGAACATAGTACTTTATCTAGGATAATATCAGTTTCAAAAGCATAACATCAAATACAAAAGGCAGAATACAAAGAAAAAGGGGGGGGGGAGCATGGGGGCTTAGTCTATTTACAAGTCACGGGTAGCTGCTGTCTGAAGGTGACTTTTCATACCAATTTTGAAGGAGGCTAGGGATTTGCTCTCCTTTAGGGCTTGTGGAAGGGCGTTCCACATGTTGATGGTATAGCAGGAGAACGAGTTAGCGCCTTGTTTAGTGTTAAATCTACGCTGATGATGATTAGTGGAGCTGCCTCTGGTGTTATGATCGTGAACATCCTTGACCTTTAAGAAGTAGTTTGTCAGGTACATGGGAATCTTGGAGGTGTAGTGTATCTTGTACACCAGGCCCATTGCAAGATGCTGTACTCTGTCAGCTACTTTGAGCCACCCCACGCTTTCGTGGTGGTGCTCGGTAAGGTGGGTCAGAGGAGGGAGACCAAGCACAACCCTAATTAGTTTGTTTTGGGCTGTTTGGAGCTTTAGCTTTAAGGCAGCTGGGGCGTCGCGATACCAGACAAGGACTCCGTAATCAATGAGGGGCCCAATAAGAGCACCTCCTAGTGTCTTTCGGGATTTAATATTGATCAGTGGGGCAACTCTTTGCAAGAAGCGAATTCGTTGATTGACTTTATTGATTACCTTGGTGGTCATTTTTTCACTGGATAGGTTAGCCTCCAGGATGCAACCCAGGTAGCAGATGTGGTTTTTTCTTTCTATCACAGTGTCACCTACTTTAATTGTGAAGTTCTCAACTAGGCTAAGTTTCTGATTAGATCCAAAGAGGATACATTCAGTTTTGCCTAGGTGAATTGAGAGTCTGTTGTCATTGAGCCAGGTGCAGATCTTGTTAAGTTCACAGTTAAGGGCCTTTTCAACCTGCAAAATGTCTCTGCCTGAGACTAGGAGAGCCGAGTCATCCGCGAACAGAAACAGATTGCAGTCACAAGCAGATGACATGTCGTTTACGTATATTAAGAACAACAGTGGTCCTAGTATACTCCCTTGAGGTACTCCACAGTTTACTGGGAGGGGGGGGGACAGGGTTCCGTTGACTTCCACCATCTGTTCCCTCCCCACCAAGTAAGAGTGCATCCATCTCACTGCTGTGCTATCAAGACCAATAGCTTTGAGTTTTTCAATCAGAATAGAATGATCGACGGTGTCAAATGCCTTCTGGAGGTCCAGCATGACCATGCCGCAATATTTGCCATCGTGAATTTCACGTTTGATGTAATCATTCAAATAGATGAGGCATGTATCTGTGGAATGGGACTCTCTGAAGCCAGACTGGAACTCGTAGATCAGTTTATTCTCTTCAAGATATTTAGCCACCTGTTCATAGACAATTTTTTCCATTACCTTAGAGATGGAACTAAGGATTGAGATTGGCCTGTAGTTGCCAGGGTCAAGTTTACTGCCTTTTTTGTGCAGGGGGGTTACCTTGGCTAATTTGAAGTCCTGGGGGACATAACCCTGCTTGATAGATAGATTAATAATATGGGTAATGATTGGGGCAATGGTGGCAGCTGAGTCTATGAGAAATTTGGGGGCAATTTTATCATGGCCATCATGTGTGTGTGTGTGTGTGTTTGTGTATGCCATTATTCGTGTGTGAGGTTTGGTTTCAAAGTTAATCTTTTGGCAGATACTCTAAATTATAAATGTTGGCAGATATACTGCAAGCATAGTAGTGTCGTGGTATGAGATTAAATGCTGGATTTATTGTTTGATGTTTTGGTTAAATAAGCTGCAGAATAAGTTGTGGTGGATCCAGAGTGAATATGAAGCACGGCATATTGCCTGTAAATCATCAACAATCCATGATGATGTTCCTGTGCTATTTATCCAGTTTGACAGCTCCTCCTCCAATGGCCAGTCAAAACCCTTCTAGAGCAGTGGTTCTCAACCTTTTCAGGCCGCGACCCCCAAAATAATCAGATTTGAACTGGGGACCCCCCACCCTGACGAGCACTTGGAGTTGTAAGAGTTGAGGCATTACATTTTGTATAACACGGTTCTATTGTGAAAATAGCCGACTTACATGCTCACGACGTGAGCATGTAGATCGCCTATTTTCACAATTTCTGCCTCTAATATGTGACAATTTGGCCAATGTTTAATTTGTCATTTTGTAGAGGTATTAAAAAGTCCTTAAATTGTCACTTTAGAAATGTGCATGTACCCTCTTAGAAATGCGATACCCTCTATACACTTAAGCTCTAATGTTGGTGTGTTTACTGTTGAGTGGGAAAACAATGTTACACATTAAGTTCATCATCTGGGGACACCCCCAAAAATCCTTTATCAACCTGTGGGTCGGGACCCCCAGGGGGGTCCCCCCTGGGGGTCCCGACCCACAGGTTGATAACCACTGTTCTAGAGAGTACTTTACCACTCAACTAGAGAAGACACAATCCTCAACTCAACAGAACAACTTCCCTCACTGTCACTTCCAAGTGTCAAACTTTGGTAATAAAAAAAGTAAATAAGCTGGCTCAGCCCGGGGTCGCTACTTTAGATGATGTAAGCAACCGATGCCCTGTATATCGTCGCTGTCAGCCAGACATCCATTTTTCAGCTCTTTTTCTCCATGAATCAACTCCACTAGTCCTGTGCCCGGGGAGATTGAATTTAGGAGTCTCAGAAGTAATGTTGGAGAACCCAGACCGGTTCCCGTTGGGCAGAACAGTCACCATTGACGTCCAGTTGTGCAATACCTGTTGTATCAGCCTGTGATGTCTCCAAATGTGGGCATTGTTTCAGCATGAGGCTGTTACCATGGTGGCTACACTGTTTAGTATCAGTGATGTCAGCATGCTCATCTCCAAATTTGGGAATTGTTTCAGCAAGCGGCTGTTACCATGGTGGCGACATTGTTTAGTATAAGTGACGATAGCATGCAGACAGATGACAGACGGTGGACATCATCTCCAAATGTGGACATTGTTTCAGCATGCGGCAGTTACCATGGTGGCGACACTGTTTAGTATCAGTGATGTCAGCATGCTCATCACCACATTTGGGCATTGTTTCAGCATGCGGCTGTTACCATGGCGTGCAGACAGGCGGTCAGACGGACAGACATTCAATAAATCCATAGTTAGATATAACACCCTTTATGTCCCTGTGTTGGTGAAAACATTATTGAACCAATGAAAAGTATTAAAAGCGCTTCTGGGAAAGAAAAAGAAAAAAACTCTTAACTCCAATCGATCCTCAAATTGTCTGCAAAACCGCCCAACTCCTACTGGATGGATAAACACTCTGTTAAGTAACTATGCAGTGTACCTGATTATCAAGATTAGCACTGACGCTAATGTTATGAAAACAATTATAAAAAAAGAATTAATTAAACTAATTCAATTAATCCTAAAATATATGGTGTGTTTTGTGAGGAGAGCAAAGTGACAAGAAATGTGTTTATTTCTCTCGCTAGCCATGCGTCATACGATGGTCAGGCCTGTTTGCTCGCTTGCATCTAAGCTGTGGTCATGAGGAATCAGGGCATTAATTGACGTGATGCATTGTGAGCTTCTTCTTGTTCGTCCATCAGAGTTGATGATGACCATGGCACGTCTCAGTTTTTCTAGGCTTTTGGTGGGTGTGCAGATGACTAAAAAGACCAATTTTAGCGCGGAATTCCCTGTGGCACACAGGACAGGTCAGGGCCAGAGAGGATGCAGAGCCCTGAGGGGCAGGCACAGTTTCTTTCTTGGCCTTGCGCTGCTGCCTCTTCAGCATGGCACATGATGTTCTGCTGTTCTCATAGATAGGACTGTCACGATATGACATTTTACATGACGATTAATTGTCACTCAAATAATTGGCGATTAACGATTTAATTGTGTTTTTGTCATTGACAATTACATTTCTGTTTGGCTTTTAGGCTTTGAAGTTGCACATGGCAGATATGACACAAAACCTAAATACATGAAGAAATTACTGACATATTTGACAACTTACTACTTAAAAAATAACATTGATAGTGGAAATAGCCGACCTACAAGCTCACAACGCGTCGCGATGCGACGCGTTGTGAGCTTGTAGATCTGCTATTTCCACTATTTCTGACATTTTTCAACATTCACGATTATGACGATTATGACAAAATAATTGCTATAATGTCAAATGATCACGATTAGACGATTATGTAATAATTGTGACAGCCCTAGCTGTGGTCATGATGAATCAGGGCATTAATTGACGTGATGCATTGTGAGCTTAGAGATCCAATGTCAGCTGTTCTTATCAATGACGGACAAAACCTCCTAATTCTTCTTGCGCTGGATTTGGGTAAAGTGTAGCGGTGGATATTGGCAAGAATCTCGCGATGCAATACGTATCATGATACTTGGGTCACGATGCAATAGTATCACGATATATTGCGAATCTTTGCGATACGATACTATTGCAATACTATTGCGATATATCATCTTTAAAAGCTGAAGGCACTGCTCTAATGTTTTTTTCGTCGTTTGCAGCCATTTTCTCGAGAGACCTCACTCACTGGTAGCTACTATAGTACAGCGAGATCTAGAGGCAGCGGAGTGTCAGGACCAGACTTCTACCATTGTTTCCTATGCATGGGAACATATTTTATTTTCCTCAAAGTATCGCGATACTATGGCCTGAAGTACTGTATCGATACAGTATTGTCAAATAAACTATCACAATGTATTGCCATATCGATTATATTGCCCACCCCTAGTAAAGTGGTGAGAATATAATGATATGCAATATATAAAGTCATAACGCCAACTTTGATGAGGCAGTCTTGCCTTGTTTTAAAATAGATATATGGCTTTCTTAATTTCCTGAGGGGGAAAAAAAACAAAACTTATATTTAGCTTTTTTCATTTCCTGATAAATTAACTTTTAGGAGTTAGCTGATTTCCGCCATGACAGCAGAGTACACAAATTATTTTGGTTTTGGTTCCTCCGTTTAGCAAAAATAATTAGACTAGCAACAACCGTAATTAGAGTATACAGAAAGATAGCAAAGTTTGTACACGCGTTATAGCAGACTTTGAGTTGCATGAAGGACGGTGATGTGAGCATGTGTCCTACTTCTAAGTATTATCCATATATTATGTACATGTGTGCACAGCGCAGCACATAATGTATATGTATCTATTTTTAGTATATTTAATATATTTAGTATGTACATACCTGTATGGTATACTTATGCATATTTATGAGTACATATCGTCACTGTCGGGCAGAAACCTCGTATCTCCAAGTTTCAAATTTGTAAATTTTTTCGCTAAGCAAAGCCCTGCTTCATCATACAAGGCCGTCGCACAAAAGTAGTGAAAACAGCAGATCTGCAAGCACAACGCCTCGCAGTGCGAGGCGTTGTGTGCTTGTAGATCGGCTGTTTTCACTAGTTTAGTTCATTTTTTAAATGATAAATACGAAATGAATGGTTTTGGACATTCAAGGTTTCCACCCGACAACGACGATAATTATGTTTGTGTGTGCAGTCTTATAACCTGAATACAGAATAAGATATGAATATAACTACACAACCTGATTCTCTGTGAATATCTGACTCCCATGTGGGAGCTCTCTGAACGTGTGCAGCCCACCCTCTGTGTTGCTTCGGTGCCTTGACATAAAGTCCAGCTCCAGTCACGCTTCGATAACGGGCCTCAGACATTACCTCTGTCGAATGGCTTCGACCTCAATTTCCCTCCCCTGATCTTTCATAGTCTGAGTGAATAATGTCTGATACGGCAAACTCAGATCACGTTCCCGACAGTTTAACCCCGCTGTGTCGGTCGGAGGTCCAACAAAGCCTGCCGTAAACAATCAGTTATCGTTATGATGTGTTCCAGAAAGGTGGTTTGGAGTTGATGGGAGGCGGGAGAGATGAATACATGGATAAATGCAGCTGTATTGTAAATGGGTCAGTTAACACAGAATGGTAGAGCAGTGCTTTTCAGAGTGGGGGTCACCAAAGACATTTTATATCATAATAGCTTGAATTTATATAGCCCAAGGACTCTTTACATCAAAATCAATGAACAACAAACAACCCAACAAAACATCAAACAATGTAATGCCCCCTCCCCATACAGTAGCTAAATAGCTACAAGCTTACAACGTGTCATAGTGCAACACGTTGTGAGTTTTGTTTTCCTTTTTTTTTTTTTTTTTTTTTTTCATGTCGCTTCAATTGTGTCACTTTGGTTGCGCGCGTCAGCGTTGGAATAAAAAACATGTCACGTCAGAATCAAGGCGAAACAACTGAGAACATTCCCAAAACCAAACACCCAGAACAGTTCCGTGTCTCTGGACAACATCAACGCTGATTGGCTGTCAGGACGCGATGGGTGGAGTCGGGGGGGGAAGCGAAGGTCGCTTTACTTGGATTTTTCCAACTGGGGCGAAGATACGGAAGCGACTGGTCGCGCCATCCCGTTCGGATGGTTTGTGCCGCGGCCGCGCCTGGTCGTGTGTCGTCTCGTCTTTGCCTTCACTCTGTATGTAATCGCGCCACTTTAACACATCTGGTGCCAACCCTGAGTTTCCCGAGTTTGTATTGGTACCAACGCTGTGCCAACCCCGAGTTTCCCGAGTTTGGGCCGTTTTTGAAAAAAAAAAAAAAAAAAAAAAAAAAAAAATTGTTTTTCAAAAAATGTTTTTGGACCTCCAGAAATGTATTAGGCATGATCGCGATCGCGAAATTGCATGTTTAACCCCCATATCAACCCATTCTTTCAAACATGGCAGCCATGTTTGTTTACATCTGAAGAAAACATAATGGCTGATAAATCATGAATGCCTGAACGGATTTCCAAGCGGATTTTTTTGTTTGAAAGCTGTGAACAGTGGGCACACACGTGGTGCATCATCTAGGCATGGGCGTGCACTTTTTACACAATTGCGCAATTACATGGAAGTCTATGGTAACCATGGCAACGTGGAACATTGAAGAGAAAAAATCATAGCAACATAAGTGTTAACTATTCAGGTTTGAACACAGCATTTGAGAAACCCTCCTTTCTGAGTGCTGGGTTAGAAATTAAATACATTCGTGAATCATCTAAATCAGTTATACCAGAGACGTACAAGTCAAAAGAGTTAAAATAGTAAAGGTGCTCCTGGATCCGACAGGATAAATCATCAGATGAAACAAATTGGGAGAGCAGGGCACTAGAGGTTAACAGCATTAACAGCCTTCATTTACTTCACAAACATGTTTCGACCCTAAATTGATCTTCATCAGGGCTAAACAGAAAATGTTCTTGGCAACAGTGAACATAAATATCAATTTACTCCTGAACAATGCTGCAGGTTACAGTCAATCAAAAACCTGTTCTCATTCATACTATTGATCAACTGGAAAACCCTGCAAGGTCGCCTCTTCACTCTCCATGTTAGACCAATGGTTGAATCACCCTCTAGTGGCTATGTTTGGAACCCCACTTCTCTGGTACCCATCTATCATACAACACCATGAAACATAGGCCTATTGGTATGCCAGCCAGGCCTTATGCTATCATATGAAGACCACAAGTTAATGAAACAATAATTAGACAATTATTGATTCAGCCCTTCAGTCTAGGGATAGGTCATTAAAAAAGCAGACGTCTATTATGTTGGTGATTATGGTGAGTTTGTGAGCGTGAGCGTCAGTGAGTGCCGCGCATGCGTGTGTGAGTGTGCGTTTGCATGCCGTTGCGTGTACGTGGTTTGGTTTCAATTAATCTTTTGGCACTTGCTCTAAATTACAAATGTTGGCAGGTATAGAGAAAGAGAGAGCGGTGTCGGGAGATTATCAAGTCAACCCTCCCATCTCGTCACTTCAGACAGTTTACAAACACTGACTAAGGCGACTGTGTGGAGACATGAGAGTCTGTCAAATATACCCAGAGATCTAATTAGGATTTGGGTAACAGTCAATATTAGATGTGTTAATGTAACGATAAGGTTCAGAGTGAGAGAGAGAGAAGAGAGAGAGAGAGAGAGAGAGAGAGAGAGAGAGAGAGAGAGAGAGAGAGAGAGAGAGAGAGAGAAACAAGGAAAGATGAAAATGTAGTCTATGAAGATTGGAAGTAAAAACCCCTTGATTACAAAACAGACTGTATAGCCAATTGTCAATAACTAAAATAATAATCTGATGTTGATGATCACAACGTTTCATCAGGGTTAGGGTTAGGGGTTATTTATGAAGTATTTCATAAATAAAATAAAATAATTTCATTAAATGTGTCTAATTTCTCTTTTGGTTAATGGTTATGGGAACCACTGGTCTAGTTGACCGGGATCCTCTGTACTTCTGTGCTCCTTTTTAGTTCTGTTTTTTTTTTTACCTCAACACCAAATCTCTTTCACTGAAAATAGCCGAACGGTCGAGGAACGCCATACGGTAGGTTCATGCGATTCAATTGTTGCAGCCGTTTCAGTTGTATTTCCAGAGAGTGACGTAGACAAGGTAGGTGACAGACAAGAGCATTATGCGTTTGTGTGTTAAGTGTCAGAGCATGTGTGTGTGACTGTGTGTAGCACTGCACCATCCATACGTGAGTCAGTCTGAATGACACCTATAAAACCTCCATCTCCTCCCCCCGGGCAATCAGTGACTCACTGCTGGTGATTCACACACAGGGCATAGAGGGGAAAGGAATTGCGCAAGACGGGTGCCTCTTGCTGTCACTTTCGTTGTTTGACGTTGTGTGGGCCCGGGGGTGTCAAGTTCATCCTTGAGAGAGACGAGTGTGGAGCTTGGTATAACCCATTCAGTCCTAGAAT